>NW_020441239.1:0-1906 GCF_000699045.2 Agrilus planipennis
GCTCACAATCTGTGTTTTGCTATATCCTTACCCCTACATCATAGCCAACCATAAGTTTATACAATTATGAGAAAATCTAATCAGTTTTTTCAAGATGATTTTATAAAGTGCCTCTTAAAAAAATATATGTATATAAAATTAACGTTAACTACGTCCGCGCACTAGAAGATAAATTTCTTAACACACACCTTCTTTCTAAACATTTGCAAGATTCAGGCAAATTAACTATCGCTTCTGGAAAACGATCTATCGGTGCGCCTCTTCAGCCTCTTTACACGCAAATAAAGCTATAAAATTTAGACAAATATACATTTTCTTTGGCAGTACCTAACCTACCTTACCTACAAACTTTTAAACACGTTACTTTAAATAACTGTACAATTTATATTTAGGCAATTTGAATAAAAAGACAGTGGCGTAACGTGGAAGGTGTAGAGGGGGTCACGGGCCTCAAGCGGCTCAAAGGTGGGAGGCGGCAAAAATTGTTTTCTTCATATTATATAATATTATAATATAGTAATATTAAGTATCCCAATATCTTGGTATAAGTTTTTAATAATTTGTACCCTGTAGCATGACATTACCGTCTTGATTCGCAAAATGTCAAGATTTTCGCGTTGATAAAAATTTGTGAAAGGCAACTATCTTGTATCTAACCATAAAAATGGTATTTTTTCATAGCCAATGTAACAAAAGCTGAAAGTCTAATGCTCGAATCCTAACGGTTCACTTTATAATAGGGACGAAAGCCGTCCAAACTCCTATAGCACAAAAATGTATGTCGTAGAATACCTACGATTCTAAAAGCTGAAATAGTAGCAATCGTGGAAAACCCTACCAAAAAGCAGAAACACGAATCATCTATAATTTGCAATACACATGGATATATTAACATATGCATACATATTTAAATGTATTAAATAACGTATCTACCTTGGAAATCCTTACAGAAGAATGTAACTTCAAGGGACCATATCTCAAAAAGATAGATAAGTTTTTACGACTTAGCGTCCATTGAGGCTTTTAATCTACACGTCGAGAACTACCAAAATCCAAAGAGTTTCACAGGGGGCCATTTTCCGTAAGGATCTAGCGGGGTCATTTTACTGAGAAAACTTACTATTACATAAAATTAAAATAAATGAAATAAGAAAACTGCCTTTCCTATTCAGTCTTTTCGCGATGGTTTTATCGATTGTTTTATTAATGTGTTTAGTATCGGACGGAAATCTCCCTTAGTCATAGCTACTCAATATTACATGTAAGTAATTCAGCACGAGGTACAAAGGAAAACAAAAAGAAGAAAAGAACGTACAAGAAACCTAAACAAGTCTATTTAAAAAACTAAAATAAAATAGCCTAGAATGAGTCATCACTAAATACAAAAAGGAGTTTGAAGAGCGAATATATACGTGATTTATTAAGAAACACAAAAAATATTATATTTAAATAAACTACTTTAATAAAATAAACAGTTAGATCAAAGCAATTGTTAGAAACTCTTAAAGAGCGAATTGTTTCTTCCTTATTTTTTCCGTACCTTTTAGATCCTTTTTTAATCACAACTTTTAAAATACATTTAAAAAACTGAAAGGGGTTTCGGCATTCACGCGGTCATCTAATCTCTGAGGATGACATCTTGGATGTCAAAACGTATGTTTCTGGTTTTGAAATGTATTCATGGAATTCTAGGTAATTGTGTTACCTTTAACAACACAGGAAATGTATTCTTAATTATTCTTTAATTATCATCTGCCTTAATTTTAGGAAACTGTATTATTTTAAAATTAAAATTAAAATAGCTACCCTCACTTTCCACAACTTTATTTAATTATTGTTAACAACTGTTTTCGCCTACGAGGGCATCTTCGAAAGACTTCTAAAGCGAAACAATCATAAATGTATA
>NW_020441239.1:1942-2681 GCF_000699045.2 Agrilus planipennis
TTTTTTAATAAAAGTATTTGGATGAAATACGAGTTGAAAACTAGTTATTAAAATATAAAACAAACACTTTAGTTTGTAACAAATTTCTTAAACTTAGGTTAGTTATAGTATCATTCTAATATTATAAACTTATTAATTTTTACTATATTTTTCAATCCCATTAATTTCCTTCAGTATTTGTGGTTGAGTAAGCAAATAATTATAAAATTGGTCACACTTCATATCTATGTTATATAAAGTTTTGATTATTGCAGCTACTGTTGTTGGCAGTAATCGATTTCTTTCTTTTAACCACTGTGAATTTATGAGGGAAAAGACTCTGTCGACATTAGCGTTATGACCCGGTATACTAATAAATACATATTCAACCACTTTCCGTAGTTCTGCATACTGTTCCTCAGAAATGCATTGCTTGAAATATGTTAGCCACAAGGCGTTTAAGCTGTCGTCTTTTTGAGTAAGATTCAAATTTGTGCTAAAATTTTTCAAATTAACCCACTCGTCAAATAATTTTTCGTCGTCGATTTCAATGTTATGATCTTTTAAAAAGACCAAAGACTTTTCAATGTTGTTCCAATCTAGCAGATCAGACCCTGTTAGATCAATCCAGTCGAAAACTTTTAGATCCCCAAATGGTTCAATCCACATTTTCAAATAGTCATTGATTTCATTATAAAAATCTTTAATTTTAGTTGAAAATTCTTCCGCATTCTTTTCTTTCCTTAAAATTTAAGGTCCA
>NW_020441240.1:0-2672 GCF_000699045.2 Agrilus planipennis
AAGAAACCTTTCGCACCGAAACCTTTTGCGTGAACTATCCTTTCTGGAATACGTTCCCGGTCAATATGAGACTGATCATCCAAAAATTCTGCGGCCTCCAACGGAACTGGTCCTCTACATCCTACCGTACGGATTGCAGATCTGTCTCTGAGTGGTATTCCAGAACCAGTTGTTGCCACGGTAGGATCCTTTAAGTATATATAATTGATAATATAAATATCTAAATCTATATATATATATGTATAATGCTAATGTGCGTTCGTAGAGACAGGTTTTTCTCTATCACCACCAACTCCTATCAACTTCCCGTTGGGGTGGTAAATACCTCTTGGTCTCCTGCTGAAAGTAAGGGAGTTTGGTCGCGGTGGGTGGTTGTGGGTGGCGAAAATGTGAAAAAATATATACCTGTCCTTTTATAACTTATTCAAACTCCACAATGTGTGCAACTATTACAATCGATCTAGAATGTTCTAAAAATTTCTGGAATGATCTAGAAAGTTCCAAATTGTGTGCAACTGTTAAAATCGACATGTTATTTGAAATTTCGGATGTAAAACATAAGCTTTCTGAACATATACCTATTTATTGGTATTAAAAAACAATAATTAAAAATTTAGTGTCTACTAAGTGGGAAAATTAAATCTAAAACTTGTTGTACTTACTTGAGGGATGACTTTTTCCAAAATCAAGAAATATAATAGAAATATTGTCTTAAAAACCTCCATATTGCTTTAACTTTTTTTCACAATTATCTTCTTGTTGCAACACTAAATATGTCCAAACAATGACATATGGGAGATACTGAAAACACGAAAGTGTTCGCAATTTATCGCAAATATTACCAATTAGATACTAGTTTATCTATAGCATTTACCGATTTGTAGTTTTCCTTTTAAAAAAAGTAAAATGAACTAGAACGTATGTAAATAGTTTCCTTCTACGTTTAAGGCCAACAACAAAGATCGACACTATTATTAGATATATTTAAACGTATCTATTTCTTAGTGTCTTAGTCCTTTAACTTAAATTTGAAATTAAGTTTGGTTAAAAAAGTGCAAACGACCCAACATTATTAACTAGACAATCACAAAAAGTTGCAAATATTCGTTTACTTTAGATACTTTTTCCATGATAAAGTTATCTACTTATTAAAAAATAGTTCTCATAACTAACATTCTTTATAAAAAAAGGCGAACGAATTTATGGTTTAATAATTAGCTAAAGTTACGTAATTTCAAAATAAGTGAAATATTTTAAAACAAAACGCAATTAAGGCCGGAATATAGACCATAGCAAAAATTGTTTCTCCAGCAAAACCCATATTCTTACAGTACCTACCATTAAATTAATTTATTAAATACAGATAGTGTAATGTATTTTAAAATAATCCTAATCAGTCTTGCGTGCTTGGAATTCAAAAAAGATTGTTAAAAGGTCATAGCATGGTTTTGTACACACTTTAGAAGTCAATATCGTTAAGGAGATTCATTTACACAAAGAATCCCACATCCTTCTGGAAATTAAAAAATTGGCATTGATTTTCACTCGTATTACGCTTTATCTCCTTTTCTTATATGTGATAATAATAGAAATACATATACGTTTATTTTATTTACATATAATGTAAAATATATCATTAATTATTTTAAGGACTACATACGTCAATACCACAAAAAGCTAAAGCTTCCGGTTGACCTTTAATTGCAAGTAATTCCTCTGTTATGCCACGAGCAAAACCTTGATTTACATTCGCAAACATAATAATAGCGCGAATTTGAATAAATTCGAAAGCTTGGCTAAGNCCCTCATTGTGCAAGGGAGGGTAGCCGGTGAAAACAACCACATTATAGCATGTGTAGATTCCGGCCTAAGCGTTATCATGTCCCAGAATGTAGTTGAATTTACTAAGTTAGTAACGGGATGTCTTTTGGCTGCATGATTAAAATTGGTGAATAGTTTAGGATCATTTACAACAAAAACGGGCGTATGTAAAGCCATTAAATCCCATATACCATCTTCAGTATAAAATTTAACTGCAAATCCTCTAAGGTCGATATCTGTATCTGCATTACCTTTTTCTCGAAATGCGTTGGAAAAACGAACTGCAACTGGAGTTTTCTTTCCCATTGGAGAAAATACCTTGGCGGCACTGTATTTTGTTATATCATTTGTTACCTCGAAGAAACCTTTTGCTCCAAAACCTTTCGCATGGACCACCCTTTCTGGAATACGTTCGCGATTGAAATGAGAAAGGTCCTCTAGCAGTTCTGCGTCTTCTATAAGAACGGGTCCTCTATATCCTGCTGTAAGAGTGGCAGTTTTGTCTCTAACAACCTTTTGCTCCAAAACCTTTCGCATGGACCACCCTTTCTGGAATACGTTCGCGATTGAAATGAGAAAGGTCTTCTAGCAGGTCTCCGTCTTCTATAAGAACGGGTCCTCTATATCCCGCTGTAAGAGTGGCAGTTTTGTCTCTAACTGGTATTCCAGAACCTGTTGTTGCTACTGGAGGATCCTATATAATAATAGAGCTAATGCAATTACGAAAAAAGGACGTTAGAGGAATATTTCATTAGATCAAAATTTCGGTCAGCAGATCATGCATGTTTGAAAATCTATTTGTTTGTTTGGTACAGAAGGGTGTTGTTTAAATCTTAAAATTTTGTTTGTTT
>NW_020441241.1:0-2660 GCF_000699045.2 Agrilus planipennis
GTTAAACTTTCCATTAAAAAAACTTATAAATCGTTCATTTTTTTCTTTCCATTATTATAGTAAGCTGCCTTCAGCCAGTCAGTTTCGCAATTGTTTAGCGTTTGTGCAGCGAAAACATGCATTTTATTAGTTTTACTACCCAGTTTGCAGTCATGCATTACAGAACTTGACCATGGCCTAATAACGCACCCTCTGATCTGCACAATTAGAAATTCGACCGTGGCTGTAGTGTGCTTTGCCGTTACTGTCTGTCTTATTATTATTCACCGACATATCGATTTATCGATTAATTGGCTAGCTTCTGTTTACTCTGTATTTAACCTTTAATTACATACTTTAATGTATTACCTAATCCCTCTGTTATGCAAATTATGTAAATTACACTTAACTTCAACTAGGTAATAGTTATCTAAAAGCTTAGAAAATAAATCGACTATAAATTAAAATTTTTATTTCAGTGGTGATCCAATTCCCCATGTTAATTACACCGAGACCGAAAACAAAACTTGGAAGTCGGTGTTCAACACTGTCCTTGAACTGATGCCGAAGCACGCCTGCATCGAGTATCGTCGCGTATTCAAACTCCTTCAGGAGGAGGACATATTCGTTCCTGATCGCATCCCGCAACTCGAAGAAATGTCTCAGTTTCTTCAGCGTCAAACCGGATTTACTCTTCGCCCAGCAGCTGGCCTGTTAACGGCTAGGGACTTTTTGGCCTCCCTCGCTTTCCGTATTTTCCAGAGCACTCAATACGTCCGACATGTCAACTCACCCTTCCACACCCCTGAACCGTAAGTTCGCTTTGATGAATTATTTCTCTTTTAAAGGTTTTTCTTGTTTCTGATTTCTGCAAAATTGTGGGCGTACAACTTCAGACTTAAATTCGTTATTATTATTGCAGTACCTATACTGGTAACACCCGTTCAATATGGAAAACTATTAACGATTCTAATGTAAGAGTATTAATGCACTGAGTTACACTATCTGTTCTAAGATATGCAGTATTTTTTCACGGTGAATATTAAGTGAGATATAAGCGAGTGAGAAATGAGTCGAATTTGAGAATAATAAGCGGAATCTGCGATTAAAGCCGTTTAAAATGCTAAACTCAGTGTACATGACGCAATTAGGTACTACTTGATTCACAATCAGTAAATTCGCCATTAATTTTTGGGGACGCCATCTAATTGCAAATGATAATGTACCTATGTTATTACTAGTTAAATTTGTTCAATATTTAAGACGCAGAATATTTTTTGGCGAGTATTAAGAGAGCCATATGCGAGTGAAAAATAAGTCGATTTTGAGTAATAATGAGTCGAAGGCAGGGACCATGATACGCGATTAAGTGTGAATGACGAAATCTCCGATAAAAGCTGAAACTGTACTGTTTAAAACACTAAACTGAGCTGTGGTATTCTTTCTACGCTTTTCTTTCTTCTTTCAATTTACTAATTAAACTAGAGCTGTTGCTGACAGAACGCCTACTTTTACTCACTATAGACGTTGTAGGGAATATCGTAAACATAGAAAAGAGATCTCAGGTAGGAATTGCAGCGGACACTTTTAGTATATTCTTATGCCAGCTAAAAGCGAGCGTATAAGACGTTGAAGACTGTGAATAACGGAATCTCTAATGAAGGCTAAAACTATGTAGTGTAAAAAACTGAGACTCGGTCTACAAAATGTATCTTCTATAAATCCAGTAAGTTCGCGATTAAGTCTTATCAAAGTCCTCCCAATTGAGAATAATAGTGTTAACATTTAAAAAACTTTTTTTAATGTCAATGGTACCTCTGTTCCGAAAGTGTTCGGAAAACCTTATTGGTGTCCAAATTTGCTCACACATTTATGTAATTAATTAAAGATTTCATCANGCTGCTATCTGTAGTATTGTGATCTCCATTTAAGTCTTGCACCACCTCCCTCCCTCCCTCGTAGAGTAGGACTATTCATTTTTATTTTGCACAACCCCGTATGTAATGAACATTGTCTAGTAGCTTCAACCTCGACAGCTAGTTGCGTCAAAATAGGAAATAGTATTATATTTATTAATGTAAGTTTGTATTTAATTTGTGCTGTTTAAGATACACCTATATGTATAATGTCAGTATTGCAATTTATTGAATGATTTTCCCTTGTGTATTTTTGTTTTGCAAACGTTTTCAGAAGTATATAATATTCTCATTGTAAAGAAGTTAAATTGAAAATAATATCTATGTGAATAAACCATACGATGCTATTGAGGACCATTTTTTAAACTATTTTCTTATATTACAAATACAGGTTGTTTTTAAACTATGTGGCAAGCTGTAGTGGATGTTTTCTTGCTGTGATAGGTAATCGCATGGTGAGTAAAGTAGCGTGGTTAAAGCATAAAAGTTTTTTTAAGAAAACCAGATGATTTTGCAATCGGAAGCCGGCCCTGGGTGTGATTTGGCAACGTATCACGAAGTTGCGATAATAACTAAGGAACTGCATCGATGAAAAATGTAAACAGTGACGGTTGTGAAAAGACTTACGAAGTAAAATATCAATAACTTACTATTACGCTACTACAGATATTAATCTTTGGACGCCCATTGCGACAATAATTAGTTAAATAATTACTTTGTTCATCGCTCATAGCATGCAGAACTATTTAAAGTGCACCTCGACAT
>NW_020441242.1:0-2645 GCF_000699045.2 Agrilus planipennis
AGTTTTGGTTTCCACGTCATAATCATTAATCCATGATTCGTCACCAGTTGTGACCCTCTGGAGCAACAGCTCCTTCGCAATGTTAATGCGATGCTGTTTTTGGTTGAAATTGAGCAATTTTGGTACGAATTTCGCGGCGACCCGTCTCATGTCCAAATTACTGGTAAAAATCAAAGGGCGGGAGCCAATCGATACGTTTAGGTCCTTAACAACTTCTCTAACGGCGATTCGACGATTGGCCAATACTATTTTCTTCACTTCACTTCATCAATATTTTCGTCTGTTGTTGACGTGCTCGGGCATCCGTCACGCTCTTCGTCGTTCACATCTTCTCAGCCCTCTGAGAACATTTTGTACCACCTATAAACGTTGCTTCGGTCCAAGGTAGCTTCAACCAAGTGCCAAAGTCAACATTCGGATTGCGAATGTTTTTAACACAAAATTTGATACAGATTCTTTGAGCGAAATCGAAAATCGAATATACGTAACCCGTGAAAATTCAAAATTCGCGTTCTTTTTTGAACAGATCTCGTACAAACAAACTCACTCTAAAACATTACTATATCTTCTTGTACCTATGCTATTTGGCGAGTCTTGAAACAATTTCTTTATTTTTCTTGATCAGTAGATTCCTATGGTGTTGCTTTGACAATAAAATTTTTAAAAATTATAAATTGCTTGAGTATGGCCTGCCTAGCTTTAATAATATTAGATCTGTAATTGATCTTGATAGGAAAATGAAGTGTTTTTAAGAGAAATACTGACATAGCCTTGAGCAAGGTTTCTAAAAAAGAACATTTTGTTTACCGCGAACTTTTAAAGCAGTCAACGCTTTTAATTAAACCGTCATAAAAAGTCCAGTACTAATTGCCGTTTTTTTTCTGTTGTATCGCAGCTGCGCCTCTATGCTTTAATTCTGCCAGCTTACGTGATAAAATATAGGATTGCTGAGCCGTCATAATTACAGGGCTAAATGCGGTACAAAAAATTCGTTAATAGTTTCGCACCGAAAATTTTAAAAGACGCCGTTGAAAGCGAATTGATGATGCTGAGATCATTTACCACAGAACAACTTTTTATAAGCTTATTAATGCTTTTAAAAGAACGTTTGACGAGAACCTTGATATTTTTAAATGTAAGCCGACATTGGGGCGGTAATCTACGTAACTAACTATAATAGTTTTTCTGTCTTTAAACTGGAAGGATTAATGAACTTATTAAATGCAAAAAGAAATGTGCACTTTTTTGAATTTTTGTCTGTATGGATACTGGGGTGTAAGTACTGAAACGGATGGCATATTATGGAATAAATAAGTATATGGATAGGTAAGGCAAAACCTCATCGAACATAGGAATTACATATTTCTTTGTCGATATTATTGGAGTGAAATTCCTTATCACACGTACCTAACTAGCAAAAATCAACATTGCCGTATTAATTCCTTTCTATTCCTTAGTTTTTTTGAAGTGAAACTTCTTTACGCACGGTAGGGTAAGTTCGTTTCATGCGGGTTGCTATGTAACGAAATCATGCAACGGATGTCCCCCCTCTACTTGGCCACGTAGTCGAGTTCGTAGTGGGGATCGCTTGAGCCGTAAGCGCGCTTCAATGCAACGTTCGTTACAGACAACTCCGGCATGTTTAGTGTAAAATTTAAATTCATAGTGTACAAATAATACCATTAAACCAATTCCTTAACCCCCATCCCGGTATGTTTGTGTGTCTGAAGAAGTTTCACTTCAGTAGCATGTTGTATAATTATATGTTGTATTTTTTTATTATAGATATTTGCTTATATTTCCTCAGACTTTTTTAAAAGTTTGTAACCAACAGGTTTCTTAGAATTTAGACTACAAATTGACAAACTATTCAACTGCTCGTATAATACGTAGTTGCATTTTCATGAATCAAACATGACTATGTATTCTAATTAGTTTCGTAGAATGTTGCCTGCAATATTTTTTGAAGTCAAGCGGCAGTAGTCCTTGTTCTCAAAAATTGTTAAAAACATTTTAATAGCACAATATTCAATAGAATTGAAAACGGCGCTCAAGGTTGTTGCCACCGCGTTACACTTTCTCTTTCCGACAGATACCTAGGTGCCTGCGTTAGATAAAATTTGTAGTCCAGTAATGTAAAGTAGAACATTAACCGCAACATGCCAATATACATAAATCAATAAACTCAAAAATTATTAACAATCAGACATTTAGAAGAATTGCTGTAGGGTACATTTTATCACTACAGATAACCACAAATTATCTTTTCAATCGTAGCGTAGCGTCGTCTTTTCATGGACCTCCTCAGTTTCGGGAACAAGAATGAGCCACAGGGGGGGGGGCAAATCTGGGGAAAACCGTGGCTGCGGCATTATTAGTGTGTTGCTTTTGGCCAAAATTTTGCGCACAAGCAACGATGTGTGATCAGGGGTGTTATCAAGGTGCAAAAGCCAATTTTGGATCTTTCACAAATCTTATAACTTGCAGGTAATACTCCTTATTGACCATTGTACCCTGTGGCAAGAACTATTGATACATCACGCCCCTGCAATCGAAGAAAACTGTAAGCAAAACCTTCACATTCGACCTAACTTGACGCGCTTTTTTCGGTCTTGGCTCGTTCAGCAGCTTCCATTGGGATGACT
>NW_020441243.1:0-2850 GCF_000699045.2 Agrilus planipennis
ACAGACAAAATTAAATATACTCACAGTTGAATAGAACACTTAACACTAATCAAAATGGTTATTATTTATTCGCTTAAATAACTGAAAAATATGGATATACATTTTTGAAACAATTTCTGAAACCAATTAGAAAGCCGAAACAACAAAATATGTATTACCGCTATCTCTCTTTTTCGGATGATCGTAATTCTCAATAGTGACGTCAACTATTCAGAAACTGTATTTTCCTTATTTTTTAAAATGTTCTCAAATTTCATTTTTATCAATCAATTTTTAACGTACTAGCGAATCGATTTAAAAAAGTAATCATTTATTAGTTAATACAGGGTGTAATAAAAATAAGCGCCGAGCTTGTAGAAGATGATGATGAAGAACACTGTAAAACATGAAAATTAAGTCAACGTTTGTATGTCTGAAAGTTTACTGCTTTCGAGGAAAACGTAGTTGAAGGTACAGGTCAATTCAATTCCGCTATAGCTGCCCCTCAACAGGGTACGAAACGAGCATAACTATCCTTCGGCTTAGGTGCGAAACGATAGCTTTTCGCGTACAAAACAGGAACAAACCTACCTCATAACGGTAGGAAGATTTCCCGCTTGGAGCTCCCAGGCCTCCTGTAGTACTACTCTACAGTGATGTTCGAGGAAGAAGTTCTCCTCCCAGTTGGATTACTTGCACTCCGGGGTACTAATAAGCCATGTCGGGTGTATGGGATCGCAACCTTCTCCTGACCTTTGACACATATCGGAAAGACTCTCCGATATCATGTAATCAGAGCAACGGGTTAGGCCACTTTCGCGAACCTCTACCACACATTCATTCTACACACAAAAACTTTAGTCATTATAGTGACTAAAAAAATGGTTCAAGTTTCCGATCCAAATATGGAAACGTGTGGCATTTTACAACGATTTTTGTCGCCAAGCAGAAAGATAAACATACACAAATACATAAACATATAGGTACGTGGAGGTATCAGCTAAACGTGGAAAAATGTATTGTGCGTTTTGTCATATTCGCTGAAAACATTTACACACCGGTTGATCATCAATTTGCATCAATTAGCACGTTAGTGTACGTCGTTTCGATTTTTACTTGTGACAAAGCAAACGGCAGCGGAATATGGCATGAAAAAAAAAAAATACACTCAACACGTTAGTTCATGTTGTCTTATCCGTAAATGGGAGTCCTTGTAAAGAATATAATTATTCTGAAAACGAAAACATCTTATCAGCAGCGTTCGTCGACATGTTCAGCCAGTTATACGGGGTCTGTTCAAAAAATATCGCGAATTTTCTGTTTTCAAAAATTACGTCATTATGCATGAATATCTATTTTGTAGTCCCATTCAAAGTAATCTCCACCAGATATTATACACTTGTGCGAAAAGTTTTTCAATCCTAGAAGCACTTCAAAAAATTATTTTTTGTGATCTTGTTTAATTCCTTCTTCGATGCCGTCTTTATCTCCTCAATCGTAGAGTAGCGTCGTTCTTTTATGGACCTCTTCAGTTTCAGGAACAAGAAAAATCACATGGGGCCAGATCTGGAGAATACGGTGGCTGCGGCATTATTAGTGTGTTTTTTTTTGGACCAAAATTCGCGCACAAGTAACGATGTGTGAGCAGGGGCGTTGTCATGGTGCAAAAGCCAATTTTTGTTTTTCTACAAATCCGGGCGTTTCTGGCAGATTGTTCCGTGTAAATTGCGCATAACTTATGGGTAGGATTCCTTATTGACCGTTCTGCCCTGTGGTAAGAATTTATGATGCACCACCGCCCCTGCAATCGAAGAAAACTGTAAGCAAAACCTTCACATTCGATCTAATTTGGCGCCCTTTTTTCGGTCTTGACTCGTGCGGTAGCTTCCATTGGGATGTTGAGCTATGGTTTCTACGTCATCACCATAAACCCATCATGATTTGTCACCAGTTAGAACCCCTGAAGCAAATTTGGGTCGTGGCGGACAGAGTGTTAATACGATGTTGTTTTTGGACTAAATTGAGCAATTTGGTTTCGAATTTTACGACGATGTGACTCATGCCCAAATCATTGGTAAAACTTAAATGGCAGGAGTCAATCGATATATTTAGGTCCTCAGCAACTTTTCTAACGGTGATTCAACGATTGGCCAATAGTATTTTCTTCACTTCATCAATGTTTTCTTCTGTTGCTGACGTGCTCGGACGTCCGGCACGTTCTTCGTCCATCACATCCTCTCGGCCCTCTGAGAACATTTTGTACCACCGATAAACGTTGCTTCGGTCCAAGATTGGTTCACCATATGCCACAGTCAACATTCGGAATGCGTTCGCGCATTTAATTTTGTTTTTCACACAAAATTTGATACAGATTCTTTGATCAACGGTAAAGTTATTTTTTTATATATACAGTGTAAACTCTATATAACGACACTTAAGGGACTGAACATTTTTCGGCGTTATAGAGTGATCGTTAAATGGAGAGAAATAAAAGATATTATTTTACTATTCTANTTGTTTGATGCTTGGTGGAGGGACAGGATCGTCTTCTTCAACAACGTACACAGCTGCAGTTCTTATCTATTTCGGCAACTTAGAAAGTACTGCTCAATGATTTATAATGCCGCATTGTTGCCGTTAAATAGAGTGAGCGTGACGCTATAGAGAGTGTAATATTGTACAGAAAACAATGTAAATCAACCAAAGTCAACCAATTTCGACGTTTTAAGGAGTTTGTCGTTAAATCGAGTGACGTTATAAAGAGTTTACACTGTACTTAGTGTTAAAATTTAGTAAGGAAAACTGAAAATATCAAATTTTGTTCCAAGAAGAAAGTTGCTTCAAATAGTTTAAATCATAAATACACAAAAA
>NW_020441244.1:0-1459 GCF_000699045.2 Agrilus planipennis
TATGTCAAGAAACAATTTCTCTCAAATAGCAATTTTACACTGGTTATTGAGGCTCAATCACCATCCAAATGATTATATTGCCCACAACATCAAAGGGGATTTCAAGCTACTAAAGAACTCAAAGCCATAACCTCACTATAACTTTAGCATAGTAAAACTTTGTATTGTGATCTTTCCCTGACACATATAAAATAGATACTGTGTGTTACACATGAATTATTTATATATATAGATATAAGCAAAATTAAACATAAAGTGGGGAAATTTTCAGCTGGAACTTAACGTAGAAGAGATCTTGTTGGTAAAATAAACTGGTTAGAAGCTGCGACTGAAGAAGAGATATAATTTCGTCGAAATGTCTAGTTTCAAAATACTTTTTTAGTCCAGGCAGGCAGATACCTCCTTGGCTGATTAGATTGAGTATTTTTCTTTTAACTATTTCCGGATTGTATTTTCTCTTCTAAAGAAATTCCAGAATCAATAATTATTATGTATTAGGTTTTGAATTACTAATTTAAGTAAGGAATTTAACTGCGGCACTTATCCCCATCAATTAATGCGGCAACAGAACCTTCATTTTTTTTATGTCCTGGTCAAATGGCATTTTTATGTTCCTTCCCCTCAGAGCACTAACTCCCCAGCAACATAAGCGTGCTGTAAGATCATGTTGTCAAACATGATGTCCCGAAAAGTTTTACTAGGCAGATTCATACAAACGCGCTTAGTTCTTAATAAATACATTTATTGAATTTATTTTTTTAAAGGGAAATAAGATTATTTGTTAATGCCTATGTTAAAATCTAAATTGTGTCTTACTTGCTTGTAACTGGTACATAATATTAAAATAAACATTGATTTAAACAGCATAATTATTAATAAAATAAGAAATAATTAAATAGTTAAAAACTAACTGTTTTAAAGACAACACGAATATAAATAAAGTAATAAGTTAAAGTATAATTAAAAACCACGTGGCTACACTAAAGGACAGTACTCTAATGAGTTAGAATTAAGGATCTTCAAATATGCTCAAAGTGTGTTAGTATCGGGAACATTCCTGTAGTGGTACTCATAGTCAAAAATAAGGAATACTTGGACATGCACACCTCACATCGACCCAAACTTCTGTCGTAGGAGTGTAGAAAGTTATTTGCAAAAAAGCGATAGGATATTTATGGTTACATTAAACTCAAAGCCGGTAAGAACGGTATTAGTGCAGGTCTACATGCCTACATCATCTTACAGTGATGAAGACGTAGAAGCAGTTTATGCAGGTATAGAAGACGTGTTAAATTTAGCGAAAGGACAGGATGTAGAGGTAGACCTAGGTTAGATTACTGTTCGCAAATAGTTAAGGATGTGGGTTGTTCTAGTTTTAGGGAAATGCGAAGTTTAGCTCAGGATAGGAAAGAGTGGAGGTACGTGTCCAACCAGTCTTAGGACTGATGACCTTATGATG
>NW_020441244.1:2480-3626 GCF_000699045.2 Agrilus planipennis
TTTGCTGCTATCAAATCGAGAAAAAAAACGTTTTAGAAATAAGAGCAGGCACTTGATGTTTGTGCAATGAATTCTATAGTGATGTTTCGGGTGATATAGATTTATGGTCAGCAATTAGTAATTTTTTATGGTAGCAATGATAATTATATCAACGGATTTAAGGAAACCATGAATGTAGAAGTATTCGCGATTTCGAGATGTATGCATTCCATGTAACTACGTACCTGATCAAATATATGGAGTATTGTGACAAAAATTGATATAGAAAAAAGTAAAATAAAAAATTATGATGTTCATTTCGTAGTTTGACTCAGCTCATCTCTAACAGCATAGTTTTTTTTAGAAGTCATTTTTTGAAAACAGAAAACTGCTAAGGGGCCCCTCGACTGCGGGGGCCCCGGTGCGCCGCACCGCTTGAACCCTCACCCTAGTTAACATTAACTTTTTACTTGCGGACACATTTTCATCCACTTCTAACCTACAGCCATAACCAGTCTCATAGTCATACATTTTGGAACTTTTAGAACTTTGAGGAGCAGGACGTCAAAGTAGAGAATGTAGATTGTGGCAAATGCGTAAAGGAATAAATAAATCAAAAAGAGTGTCGCTCACAAGTCTCGCGTTAATAATGGCCACATTAGAAGTGGGCGAAACACGTGACCGTAGTAAATAAGTTTTATAGTAAGTAGAATGTCTCGATTTTGTTTATTTGATCGCCAGTTATTGAGATATGTATCAATTTTTAATTTACCCACATCTAATTCATGAATTATATAATACCTTTATCATTAGATGTATGATCTGTTTCTAAAGGATGTTTAGCTTAAGTGAAATTGATAAAACCGAGATTTTACATCATCACCATTACAAATGTTAAACAAAAACAAATACTGGATCTACATTAAATATACTATTAGATGAAAACATTTCACCTCTAGTTAATATTTTTTAATAAATATTTATTAATTCTGTCAACTTACCCACTCTCAAACCAGAAAATTGGGACACTGGTAAGGAAATAGAAAAAATAAACCACAGACTCCACAAAATAATAATAATGCCTACATTAGAAGTGGGTGAGACACGAGCCTGCAGTGAACATGTTTGATTCATTTATTTATTCATCTTAACTCTACCCTTCCTGTA
>NW_020441245.1:0-1704 GCF_000699045.2 Agrilus planipennis
GGATAACGATAAAAGAAAAAGTATTGTACAAATTTTCTTCTGTTGTGTCAGTACAAGAAAACATTTAGATATTATGTACTTAAAAAATTAACTACAAGTGTTAGAAGTGGCTGATTTTAGGTATTTAGGAAGTCGGATAAGTCAGGACGGAAGGAGTAGTAGGGATATAAAGCAGAGGATAGCGCAGGGTCGAGTCGCCTTCAATAAAATGAAATTACTTCTATGCTCGCCAACGGTTAATTTAGAAATTCGAAAAAGGTTATTAAAGGTGTACGTTTGGAGTACGGCGCTGTACGGGTACGAAACATAGGCAGTGGTCGCGGCGGAAAAAGTTAGAAGCGTTCGAAATGTGGTGTGACAGACGAATGATTCCGTGGATAGAGAAGGTTAAAAATGAAGAGATATTAGAAAGAGTAGGAGAACAGAGGACTCTATGGAAGTCAATAAGAAATAGGCGAGATAGGTTGGTAGGACACCTTCTCAGGCATGAAGGTCTAGTCAGAGACACATTAGAGGCAGAAACGGAAGTTGGAAGGGGTAGAGGTAGACCTAGATCAGATTACTGTTCGCAAATAGTTAATGATGTGGACTGCTCTAATTTTAGAGAAATGCGAAGTTCAGCTCAGGATAGGAAAGAGTGGAGGTACGTGTCCAACCAGTCTTAGAACTGACGACCTTATGATGTGTTTTTGTTACTTCTATGTTAGTTACTGTTCAGTATTCGTTAGTTTTAAATTAAGATTATCAAAATATGTACAATAATTTTGTTTATTTGTCATAATATGAGGTAAATGTAAACACGGCTTTAAACAACATTTAAGCTTGTAAGGAAAGGCAACAGTAGTCATTTTGTTCGCATTTGCCCCTCACTTTTAAGCATTACAGCTTCATTAAAGAGTTGCTAAACGTGATATAGGCTAGTATAAACATCTATTTCTCAAAATATGCAGATCTTTATGATAAACAGCATCACGTTCCTAAAACAAAAGGGTAAGATTTATTTTTAATTAAATTTGCGCATTAAAAAGACTTTCTTAAAACTGAAACACTAAACTGGAATTCCAAACATATAAGAACTGTTTTCATTTGCCCCAAATTAACCTTACATGTGAGTTTCTACGTTTATACTAATTTCTTCATTAAAGAAAAAGAGTAGGGATAAAGACATTCTATGTATTCTAAATAAACCTATAATGGAGAGCAAGTTCGTGGTTTAGCAGACTGCATTGGGTCGGACGATTAGTCAATCGGTGTTCGTATTCGGTTTGAATTAACAACAACTATTGACCGTTCGAACTGTACATACCTAGAATTTTATGAGACTAGACGGTGCCGTGTGTTTCATTACTAAAAGAAGTCTTACCTCAGAAGACTTTAATGACTTAATACGAGATTTGGATTTACCTAGCAATAAGGCAGAACTTTTGAGTTTTCGTTTAAAGCTTTTGCTTGTTGATGTCAAAATAAAAATTTAACGAATTCGGCATGAGACATTTGCTACGTTCTTTACCAAAGAAGATGGACTTTGCTATTGTAATGACATAAGAGGTTTGTTTCAAGGAATTGGAAGGCCCTGTGTTCCTAGTGAGTGGCGTTTATTTATTGACAGCTCGACGAAAAGCCTGAAAACAGTTTTATTACATAACGGAAATCAATTTCCATCTCTTCAAGTCGTTCACTATGTACATTTGAAAGAAGACGCTC
>NW_020441245.1:1987-2760 GCF_000699045.2 Agrilus planipennis
ATATTATCCTATGGGCATTTAAAATTAAAATGATAATAATAATCACAACAAAAAAAAACAAAAATTTTTTACAGTTGCCCAATAGAAACAAACACACTAGGTACATAATATCAATTATATTTCAGGCCTCGTCTCGTAAATAAGACGACTGTAGTAGCTCTATTTGTTATCGGTTCTCACACAATTAAAAGAAAAGTAAGCAATCCCTCCGCCCGCACCGGCGTGTCGATTTCCGTTGCCGATTCGCTGATTAGTCATTCTTTATTTGTGTGTCGGGTCGAACACCAGACTTTCTTTTTCCTCGTGAAACTATTTCGCAACAATGCCGAAACTAATTCGTAAACGCCGGGCTAGTGTCAGAAGTGATTCTAGTGACAAAAGTGCTTCGAGAAAACTGATAAAACTGATTGAAAACATCGACCAACGCCTAAAAGTGATGGAGAAGAAAGGCCGGTCAATGTATCGAAGGCCCTTATCATCTTCCCCGTCGGCTTCGTCATCCAGTGATTCGAGTCGTTCACTATCTCGCGACTCGCAGGTCTCCAGCTCTGATGAGGAACGTCACCAGCGTGGCGACAGGGAACCACAGGCGACTAGCAAAAAGCCGGACGTTATTACCGTTGGTAAGCAATCAAACTTCTTCATTGATCAACTTTTTTTTTTTTTCTACGTCTCTTTACCCTTCGGGGACGAATTTTCATTCGAGTCATTGAGTACTCGATGAAAACATCTTTCGAGTCAATGAGCACTCGTCGAACTCTTCTTTCGAGTTA
>NW_020441246.1:0-3057 GCF_000699045.2 Agrilus planipennis
AACATCGATGTTCTAGCATTTCTAACGGTTCTCGGAAGGAATATCTTCAGTCTGTGAAAACCACTGATTTACCGCACATATTTTATCACTTTATCGTTTACAACTCAAGGATTATTTAAGTTTTCCAGCAATGCGTTAGTGTCGATGTGTACGCTATTTGTAAATACATATTTTTGTTGGTTATATTAAGATTGGCAAAGGTTCGGTGGTTTAATTGTAATAGTAATGAAAAATAGTAAAACTCCCATTGTACTTTATTGATCAGTGACAACAGAAAAACGTATTAACACAACGGGAGCTTCTTAGGAACTAACTTTTAAAATGTACAAAAGGTCTCTGCAGCCTCCTTAGGGCCATAAAACCCAGATGTGGCCTAAAAGTGACCTCGACAATACGAATACATATTTTTATAAAATTAAACTCATCGTTGATTTCCAACAATTTTATTTGCCTATTATCTTAGTTAGTTAGTTATATTATGCTGCATTTTCAAACTTAATATGTCGGTTTGGTTTATACAGAATGGGGAGGTTTCTAGTGAACGAAAACAATTTTTGAGATTACGATTTTAACATTAGTTTTATTAATCAAAATACGAGATAGAACAAACTTAATGTATTTTTATTGTTTAACAGTTGGGATCCGTCAAATGGGCATACACCATCTGGTGGCAAAATTTATAACTCGAATGAGGGAAAAATTTACATAGGAACTGTGCACGCAAATTGTAAAATTGTTTATTAAAATAATAAAACACGTTAAAAAAGTAAAAAATTTTTTGATGATGNCTCTGCAGCCTCCTTAGGGCCATAAAACCCAGATGTGGCCTAAAGTGACCTCGACAATACGAATACATATTTCTATAGAACTAAACTCATCGTTGATTTCCAACAATTTTAATAAATAAATAATTTATTGATTTGAACTTCCATATGGTGATGAACTCTGCATCGAACTGTCTTCACCGCAACCGCAATGTAGAATAATTTGAGGGCAGGCTAATAGAATTTCACCCCGCTGGTTTTTGTACTTCATTAATTACTTACATAATGCAAAAGCTTCATTTCAGTTAATACTGGCAATAAAACAGTCCTACAGGATTACAAAAGATTAAGCCACGTATAATCGCAATTAATGTGATATTGTGGAGTGCTTAAGAAAATTTCCTTGGCTCTGTCATTGCGTCCTTCGTAATGAATCCGAAGCGTCACGCGAACTCGTACCTACAGATGTGTGCGTGCCATGTTCAAGGGTAGTTTTTCAGTGTTGTATCCCACCCCTCGCGTGACCCGTGTGCGCCGCCGTTTTCGTAGTAATCTACTAATGCGTCCTCTGCGCGCGACATACATACCTTTGCTGGAATTCTATCTTTTTACTTCTTTACTTTCCTTAATTTTTACGATGACAAATACATATGCCATATATATCCATGTATATCTTCTAGATGTCTTTACATGATGATAGAACGAATCTAAAGATGAGCGTACTTACTATATGATGACCATCCGTCTAATAATGTCGGCAAGCAATTACAGTAGAACCTTGATAACTTAAACCTCGATAACGTAATAACCTCTATAAAATTTTGTGTTCCCTTCTCCTCGGAATCCGAAACCTTTATTACTTAAAATAAAAACCCTTTATAACTTAAACGAATAATTTGGGCATCGCACCTCAGTAAGCAGTGAAAAGTGGTTTGAATCAGGAGAAAGTCTTCTATGTAAAAGACGAAGAATTTCTGAATTTCCTAATTTAGAAAAATGATTGTTTATCTACATGGTTTAGACAGTGTAGAAATATGTAAAAACATTAGTGTTAGTGGACCTATACTAAAGTAAAAAGCTGAAGAGTTTGCTAAGTCACTGGAAATCCATAATTTTAAAGCTTAAACTTAAACCCTTAGTAAGTAAAAATCTCAATACTCAAATTATTTTACGTTTCCCTTGGTCTTTATCTTATCGAGGTTCTACTGTATTAACAACAGTAACGTGATTAATTAATTGAAAAATTGAAGTTGAAAAATGCTTATTTTCAAAGCGTTTTTGTTGCTGCATATAACGTAATTTGTTGTTTTGTAACACCGAGGTGGAACAGGGGCATTTAAGAAAGTTATGCTGTAAAGCTTGGTTTCTAAGCAATTTGTGGGATAACGACTTTCGATAAAAAGAATAGCAGTGGCTGGCAATTATGCAGCCCCTGACAAAAATCTAACAAAACGTTGTGCGTCGCTTCAGAGTTTTCGAATCCATTAAGTGCCATTTTCTTCTACTAAAACTTCGTCCCTTGAGCCGAGGCAATAAAAGGCAAACTCTGAAGCCGTAAAATCCCCCGAGAAAATGTACTTTATTAAGAATCAAAGAGGCGCGTCAAGTCGGTCGTTTAGCTGGTGTAACATTCCAGGCCACATTTAACAAAAATAACTCGAAACTTCATTGTTTGTAGCTAAACAACCCACGAAATTTACGACGGAATCTGTAACGGAAACTTCTCATCTTATAATATTCTGCTACAAATTTTAAAGACAATGTTTACCATTACTGCTAAAGAAATATTTTTATTACATATCATCATCAGTAGGTCGTCAGTCCTGACTGGTTGAACACGCACCTCCACTCTATCCTATCCTGAGCTAAGCTTCCCATTTCCCCAAAACTAGAACTATTTGCGAACAATAATCTAATCTAAATCTACCTCTACTCCTCTTAACTCTTGTTTCTGCCTCTAATATGTCCCTGACTAGATCTTCATGCCTGAGAAGGTGTCCTATCAACCTATATCGCCTATTTATTATTGACTTCCATATAGTCCTCTGTTCTCCTATTCTTTCTAATACCTCTTCATTTCTAACCTCTATCCACGGTATTCTCATCATTCGCCTGTATTTAATGATGTTGATCGCGTCGTCGATGTACAGATTAAAAAGTAGCAATGACAGTGTGCATCCCTGTCTGACTCCCTAATACTTACTCCTATCACTCTTCTATCTCTGTAACTCATCCCTACATTTTTATTTATATTTAACATTTTGTCCTATTTAACATTGTCAAAAGATTTTTC
>NW_020441247.1:0-1625 GCF_000699045.2 Agrilus planipennis
ATATACGCGTTCCGGTAAAAAAAAATTAGCACAACACTACTGATGACCGCTGTTGTTCGCGTAATACGTGTAGACCAGGGTGGGCAAATAGATAGTCGGGCCACATTGCAGATGAAAATTTGACCTCGGGCCAAACAGTTTCTTTTTCTAATTTTAAGTATAGTTTTTGCTAAGGATGTCAATTAATAAATTTTAAAACCAACAATGCATTTGCTCATTTTTTAAATATTGGAGTTCTTCTAGACCAGGGGTGGGCAAATATTCTGATAGTCGGGCCACATTGCAGATGAAAATTTGACCTCGGGCTAAACAGGTTTTTTTTCTAATTTTAGGTATAGTTTTTGCTAAGGATGTCAATTAATGAATTTTAAAACCAACAACGAGTTTGTCCGGCTCTGTACTATAGTTATAAAAAGAAAATGTTATGCTTTCAGGAAATTTTTTTTGTCAGTTAAGTTTATTTTCGCAGAAAGCATGGCACCAATAAACAATAAATCATATAGTAAGCAAGTCGATCAAACGTTACTTGGAATTGCAACAATAAGTTACAACGGGCAAAAAGCCGCTGTTTTTTTATAACTTTTGAGAAAATTAGTTCAGACTCTTCGAATTGAAAAATATGTTAAGCAAATACATCAGTTTCAGTTTCATTATTTCTTTAGTGTTTTACGATGCATGCACCTTCAGTAGATCTATATCTGCTTTTATTTCGTTTAATTTTCGCCGAATTTATTGCGGAAAGATATTTCTCCAAATTAAAATTAATATAATGTAACTTGCGTTCTACCATATCGCAGGAGAAAATGGCGGCTTTAGATTTAAGTTATTTTGTTTATTCATGCAATAATGTGATATAATAAGTAAAATAACTAATAAAATTGTGCGACTATTATACATACTGTAATTGTTCAATTATCATAATTATATTTTCGAATAGGAGGCGCTGAAAAGAGCGGTTGTCCAAGAGAAAATTTTGGCTCCCACCGGCCCTGATAATGTGTATAAGTATTGCTTAATATTTTATCTACAATTTTTTATGCACCAATTTATGTAGGACAGGTAGACACATGAGTGATCCTATAAGGGTTCCGGTTTTCATTCGAATGTAGGGAACCCTAAAAAGTAACAAGGTACTACTTTTTGTATCTAAACCTCAGTTCCTAGGAAACTATCCCACCCTCTCATTATCGGAACATGTTACCGTAAAATTTATCTGTTTTCAGTGCCTTAGTCTTAGATTATTTGTTAACGTTTTATGTCAGTTTTTAATATTATTTTTTATTTTATCAATTGGTTCTTTTCTATTAATACTTATATACTTGTATTGAATAATTACTTATTTATGTATGAGGTCGCTAACTGAATGCTATCAACTTATATTAATATTAATACCACTGATACAGACTTAGGAGTATGAGTTTGTGATACCATAAATCGACATGGTACGTAGTCGGTACCTTACTTACGTACCATCAAGATCAAACGCGTCATTGCAGAGTTAAGGCAACGAATATAAAATGACTACAATTAATCTGATAGTGTACTGTAATAAGCAACGAGCAACGTTTAATCCCTTTATCTTGCTATTAGCTATTAGTAAATAATTGATAATTTTTAGCCTTCGT
>NW_020441247.1:2104-2688 GCF_000699045.2 Agrilus planipennis
TAAAAATATTGAGAAAGTTTTATAAAACATTTAAATATCATTATCAATAGGGTAGGTTAGGTTATTGGGTTTTGTTCATGTGACCATCCTCATTCGATCCCCCACCTCCACCCGCTTGAAAATATTTTTTTTATTGAATTTTATTTGAATTATAGTGTATGAAAATTTTCAAAATAATCAATTTTTAACACCTATAACTTTTTGTGGGGGTGAGACCGCCGCAATTTTTTTATGGGGTTTTACTCAGGTGACCACTCTCTGTCGATTCCCCCTACCCCCTTTCGATCCTCCCTACCCCCATCCCCATCTAACCCCCATAACTTTTTATGGGGGTGAGACCGCCACGAACTTTTTATGGTGCAGTGGTGGGGGAGACTTCCTCTTTCGATCCCACCCACCCATCATCTAGACATTTACCAAAAAAAGTTCTATGACTCGGGAACAGTACCCCTGACAATGTGTGTACAAAACTTCATGATGATCTGTTGAGAAGTTAAGGTGTGAAATGGTAATGAACAAACAAACTCACTTTCGCATTTATAATATTAGTTGGGATGACAACCTCAGTAGTATATTCATTACTA
>NW_020441248.1:0-2627 GCF_000699045.2 Agrilus planipennis
ATTAAAAAGAAGACTCACCCCTAATTACCGCAAAAACTTTTTGAGCGGACACGTGTTTCGCCCACTTCATACGAGGGCATTATCAACGCGAGACTGTCCAGTCCAACGAAACACGTGTACTCTCAAAAAGTTTTTGTGGTAATTAGGGGTGAGTCTGCTTTTTAACTTTTTAATTAATTCAGCGGTGTAATTACGTCCAAAAAATTTGGATTCTAAAGAAAAAGCATCCTCCAGGAATTTTACTAACAAAATTAAATCATCATCATAAGGTCGTCAGTCCTAGGACTGGTTGGACACGCACCTCCACTCTTTCTTATCTTGAGTTAATCTTCTCATTTCCCAAGAACTAGAACATCCCATATCCTTAACTATCTGCGAACGGTAATCTAATCTAGGTCTACATCTACCCCTCCTAACTCCCGTTTCTACCTCTAATACGTCTCTGACTAGACCTTCATGCCTAAGAATGTGTCCTACCAACCTATCTCGCCTATTTGTTATTAACTTCCATAGAGTCCTCTGTTCTCCTATTCTTTCTACTACCTCTTCATTTCTAATCTTCTTTATCAACGATATCCTCATCATCCGCCTATAACACCACATTTCGAACGCTTCTAACGTTTTCTTTTCCGCCGCGCTCACTGTCCATGTTTCGCACTCGTACAGCGCCGCGTTCCAAACTTACACCTTTAACAATCTTTTTCAAATTTCTAAATTAACCGTTCGTGAGCATAGAACTGACTTATTTATTGAAGGCGATTCGACCTACTACTCCTAACTTATCCGACTTCCTAGATACATAAAATCGGCCACTCTGCAAAATTTATAGGAAACAGAAATAAATTTGTTCGTAACTTGCAGTCGTTTGATTTTAATGTCATTAAATTTCGAATACCTATCAGTTTTATTGGCTTCATTATTTTCAGTCGAAATTATATATAATTAGAGGGTCAAATCTTTCTTGACTCGCAGTATTCCGTACGTAACTTTTAATTAATTTCATTAATGAGAAAAACTTTTTTGCTTTCGAATGGAATGGTCAGAAACAGTCACCCTGCACTGACAATTTAAGTAAAATGAGATCAAAAATTTCTTTAACGAATTTTGTCATTCTCCTTTGACTTGAAATTGTGGCTGGTATCATCATCCCCATATTTCGAACAGAACTCAAAGAGAAATTTTCATTATTAGACGAACTTTTTAAAGTCATCACTTTCAACGTGACGATGTTGACTCAATTAGTCAAATGTTTTTTGGAGTAATCGAAGCTTTTTGATTCGAGAAAATGATGTTGAACATTTATAATTCTTTGCCAGCAGTAGCAGTGCTTTCCAAACTTTCAAAGTCTTCAAGCTTTAGGAGTTTCTCGGAAAGGGAAAATATAAAACGCCGATAGTGCAACTAATAATACATTTTTAGGAAAATTGAACTGTACTAAATGGAACAAATTCCACAAATATGTTTAAAAATACCCAATCTAAAAAGTTTGTAATAGCTGGGGACTCAAAAACGTTATTAATTTGTTTGGTAACTATATCACTGCCATAAAAAGTTTTAACTTCACGCTTACCATAAGTACCTACGTCTATCTGTGATGAAGAATATAAAGACGACTAAATGAACTATACAAATTCCTCTTAAATGCTTATCAAATTTTAGACACTGATAATTTGCTTCAACTGGTTTATTCCACCCTAAAGGTCTACCCCTTGCGTTAATTGCGTACATTAAAAATTCCTCTCGAATTGTTCTGCGAATTCTTGATTTGTATGATGAGAAAAACACGCAATTTATGTGAAAAATTTAATAATTAAAGACACGCTCTACATTGTTTCTTTACAATATGAAGCAAATTTAAAATTGGCTTTTCTGTTAGAGGGGTGAGAGTTAAATTTTTAGAGATCGTGTTGTTTATGAAAATATTCGTTTTTATGTACCACCACAGTTTTCGGTTTTCAATATTTTTTACCCTGAAAACACCTTTTGTTTGTTATTGTTTACAATCACCGACAAAATAAACCCCAAAGTGCCTTTTTAATTAGGTATATGAAAGAGAAGAAAGGCGATTTACTAGTTTGTTAAATAAGTTGAGATTAACGAAGCTTTACTACAAAAAAAAACTGGGTAATTGCCCAGAATTGGGGCTCCAGACCAAAATCGCTCCAAAGATTTTTTCATCGATTTCCGGCCATTCTACATAATAGAATTAGATATTAGAAGGTAGGGGAGACAGTTTTTTATGACCATACATAAAAAAAATTTTTTGAATGATAACTTTTCAAAATTTCCTTATATGGTTAGGCAGATTTATGACATATTGGAGTTTTATTAATGCCCCTGCCTTCTAATATGTTAGAGTATTTTATTCACAGAAAGCATTAGTTTTAAACATTTCCTAGTACGATATCGGAATTTCATACAATTCCTAGATTTGGGACTGCAGACTAAAAGCGCTCCAAAAAGTTTTTCATCGATTTCTGGATATTTCGGAGGTTTCAATGATTATATTTGAGGCGGCTGAGACACATTTTTTTTATTACAGCATACATCATAGGGTATATGGTGTACGTATAACTATTTCTTCTTTTAATATCATATATAAAAGAAATTATGAGTGCTGTCAGCAA
>NW_020441249.1:0-2730 GCF_000699045.2 Agrilus planipennis
TTACGTATGCTCCAACAAGGTCCACTTAAATATATGGATATCTACTTGCTGAAACGAATCCCGGCGTAGCTAATCTCAACGTGATAGGCACGTTAGCTTAATCGAATAAAATAATTCGAAGTGGTTTGTATTCTGTCGAAACTGCCTGACGCGGATCGCGATTTCATTCTTTTTGAATCTCATCAGCGCGTCGCAGCAGCTCCGACAGAACACAGATCAACTAAAAAACCAGACGTAATCCTAAAATGTAGCATCGCACTACAGATGGCGTTTACCGCGCCATTTGTGGTATTTTCTAAAAGATATATATTATTTATTTATTANAAAAAGACGATGAAACATACGATTTGGCAGAACCGTGTTCAGCCACCAGCAGAAAATGTCTCTCTTCTCCTGGTGTAAGGCATTTCCTCAGAAGATCTAAACTATGATTTATTAAAGCAGTTTTAACAAGGGGAATGTCTTCTATATGTTTTTCAGAAAATGTAATGTCTACGTCTGTATCGTAGCTTTCTATGTTATCCGAGCGTTCATCGTAGAGAAGAAAGTGTGAAGGATTTGGACACATTTCTCCAAACGAATCAAATACCTGCAAATTTTATTAATTTCGTCTAAAACTGTTTTATTTTTAATACTGTAAAAATTCTACCTGTTTTATAAATACGTTTCTGCAATCTCTAGACAATTGACTTCCAAGACCGTTCAACAATCCAACCAAAAATTGAGTTTTCGTTTTGGCGTCGTAGAGATGTTGGAAGGCAGTCTTTACAATTGACAAATTTGATTTCGAAAGGGGGAATTTACCCTCATCTTTTGCCCAATCAAAAGCTTAAAAATGTTGAGACAATAATTAAAAACAGACAGCAAACCGATGTATATATATTGACAACCACCTTTATAGAAATACTCAGGGATATAATGTTTCAAAAGATCTCCAACATCATCCTCCAGACTGTTCACAATTCCGTCCAAGTAGTTTGTCACAGTGAAGTCCTCTTCGTTAAGTAAAACGATACCAAGTCTAGAAACAGTTGCTGGAGAAGCATGGCTCAGCTCATGGGTTTCAAAAACAAAATTAACATTTGGCCCAAATTTTATTTGCCAACCCGAAGGTAACGACAAAAGTCTATTGTCGTCTAGAACTGAATTTAGCGATTCTATCCACTCAGGGTCAATATCACCATCACATACTATCCACGACCAGGTGTCTGGAAATGAGGACATTAAAAACATATGAATGCCAAGATGCACGTCGAAGAGGGTATAGAAATTTGATAAGATATTGATGATGTTAAATATACTTAAAAATGTAGGGATGAGTTGCAAAGATAGAAGAGTGATACTTAGTTTGTATAAAGAGCAACAGGCAGTTATAGAGCTAGGGCTGCAACGTAGAGAAGTAAACATTAGGAAGGGAGTCAGACAGGGATGCACACTGTCACCGTTACCTATTAATCTATAAATCGAAGACGCGATCAACATCATTAAGGACAGTACAACTGTAGGGATAGATATCCAGGGGAAAAAGATTTCTTTGCTTAGATTTGCAGATGATATAGCCGTATTAGCATCCAGCAAGGAGGAGTTAGAGATAAAATGGAAGGAAAAATGACAAAACAGTACTGTATGAAAATAAATAAAAATAAAACAAAAATACTGGTATGCAAGGGAAGGAAAAGTAGGGAAAGAGCGAATATAAAGAAAGGAGACGAAAAATTATGCTCGCGAACGGTTAATTTAGAAATTCGAAAAAGGTTAAAGGTGTATGTTTGGAGCACGGCGCTGTACGGGTGCGAAACATGGACAGTGGTCTCGGCGAAAAAGAAAAGGTTAGAAGTGTTTGAAATGTGGTGTTACAGGCGAGTGATGAGGATACCGTAGATAGAGAAGGTTAGAAATGAAGAGGTATTAAAAAGAGTAAGAGAACAGAGGACTATATGGAAGTCAATAAGAAATAGGCGTGATAGGTTAGTAGGACACCTTCTCAGGCATGAAGGTCTAGTCAGAGACATATTAGAGCCAGAAACGGATGTTAGGAGGGGTAGAGGTGGACCTAGATTAGATTACTGTTCGCAAATAGTTAAGGACGTGGCTTGGTCTAGCTTTAGGGAAATGCGAAGATTAGCTGAGGATAGGAAAGAGTGGAGGTGCGTGTCCAACCAGTCTTAGGACTGACGACCTTATGATGATGATGAAGATATTAATGGAGACTGACACTCTATATGAAGAAACAATGAAATTGAGTGGAATAGAATGGAAAGACAAAATAACAAAACCGTGGAACTTTATTTCATGATTATTGTTTAATTTTCTATTCGTGACTGTGGGATTTCGTCATGATTTTTAGAATGAAACAGAAATGTTTTCAGAAGTGGTTTTGGAATGTAGAAGCGGCAATTTTAATGTGGACAACATACATGTTGAGTAATGCTGGCAGAACCAATAATATGTATACCTGGTGGTTCAGAGGTCACTTGCAGGCTGCAACTGGTCAAAACGCCATCCATCCACTGTCTGGTGTCGGTATCAATCTTCCCTAGAAGTAGTGTTTTATTTATTGCTTTCGGATTAAATGTTGTTTGCTTTAACACGTTCCCCATTTTGTTCAATGCCTAAAACATTAAGATGATCTTTCATTTTCCTTATGATTATTATTAAAACCATGCTCACATGAAACACTAAAGTCCGAACGACCGTTTTACCAGATCCTGAGGGACCCACTAAAGCCAC
>NW_020441250.1:0-1182 GCF_000699045.2 Agrilus planipennis
CAACAATCACAGAGACAAAATTATTTGATGGTACGTCTATGACCTGATTAAACTTTTCTTTATAAAAATGACACGTCGATACGTAAAGGTTCGCCATCCCTGGTCTAGATGATGGCCGAAAGAGGAGGTCTCCCCCACCATTGTACTATAAAAAGTTCGTGAAAGTTCATAAACAGTTATGAGGGTTACATGGGGGTGGGAGTAGGGGCGATCGAAAGAAGGTAGGGGGGTCGAAAGAGGGTGTTCATCTGAGTAAAACCCCATAAAAAAATTGCGGCGGTCTCACCCCCATAAAAAGTTATGGGGGTTGAAAGTTTATTATTTTTACAATTTTCATACACTGTAATTCAAATAAAATTCAATAAAAAAAATATTTTCAAGCGGGTCGAGGTGGGGGATCGAAAGAGGGTGGTCACTTGAACAAAACTCGATAACCTAACCTAACATAACCTAACCTAATCTACCCTATTGATAAAGATATTTCATTAATGTTTTATATAACTTTCTCAATAGTATTATGTATTTTTTATTAGTTTTACCTTTGAATATTGTTTAAGAATGACTACTTACATAAATATTTACATGTTACAGTGGTGGAGGAGACCTCCTCTTTCAATCTCCCCCGCCATCATCTAGACCTTTACCCATTATTTATTTGAAAACAGCCCAAGTTGTTGTGCATTCACTTGAGCCTTGGTTAGTTTTATTTGAGAAAGCCCAATTTACGTATATGCCGGACGACCAAATAAAACTAATTTTTTTATCCCTCATGAACAGTATTTGTTTTCTGCATAAGCGGTACCCTATGTTCTTTTCTGTACTCCTGTCAACGTGTGTAGAAAATTTCATGATATTCTATTACAGTTAAGTTAACAGTTAAGACGTGAAATCGTAACAAAACAAACAAACACGTTTCCATTTACAATATACGTACGTAAGATAATCTATGTACTTCAGTTACCCTTATTCTTTTAACAAAATCGGCCAGAAAGTCTACTGATCTATATGTATATAAAGTAGTGTCCGACCGAAATTGGTTTTTACGACCGAAACCGAAACCGAATTTCGGCAACGGTCTCAGTTTCGGCCGAAACCGAAACCGAAACCGAATTTCGGCAACGGTCTCAGTTTCGGCCGAAACCGAAACCGAAACCGAAACCGAATTTTCGGTCGGACACTACA
>NW_020441250.1:1252-3448 GCF_000699045.2 Agrilus planipennis
TATACTTCGCTTGGATGGAATTTAACGCGCCGAACATGACCGAGCAGAGCGCGAGAACTCCCGAACGCAGTTTCGGTTTCGGTCGTAGTTTCGGCAGGCTTGCCGCCGAAACCGAAACTAAACCGAAACTCGTTTTTTTGCCAAAACTCGACCGAAACCGAAACCGAAACCGAATTTTCGGTCGGACACTAATATAAAGTAATTTAACTGATTAAAACATTAAATTTTGTGTAATATTTACATTTTTATATAATACTGGGTGTGATTTATTTTAAGGAATTTTTTTTATTGGACCTCATTATTTTGGAAAAAGTTTGAGATAAAAGTTGTGCTTTCGATAGAGAAATCAACTAGCACATTGAATGTGACCTTGACCTTCCAGGTTATTTGTAGGCCAAGTCACTTTTTTTAATGTGACTATATTTTTGACCTCAGCAAATAAAACAACAGAAAATTTTGTAATCGAAAATGCTCTTGCATTTAATTTGCTCTTAATTTTCCAGTTCGTATAATTTAGAAAATTAAGCACAAATAAAGATCCGAAATATCTTGATTGAATGTCAGTATTCCGGAAGAAGTTTTAGACAAAAGTTGCGTGTGGCCATGAGTATCGCCTTAAGCTTAACCTTCAGGATTAATTGAAGTTTATGCAATATTTTTAATAGGAATACGTATTCTGACTCCAGAAATGGAAATGAAGAAGGAAATTCTGTAATCGAAAGATTTGTTCTTAATTTTTCGTAAATAGTTACTGAAAAATTAAGGAAAATTGACTAAATTTCTCGCTCTATCCATTCCTGTAATCAAAAATTCCTCTTTGAAAAAATTACTTGACCTTCAAATGATTCAGTTGGTCAAGTTTAAGGTCACATTCAAGGTTGCCAATTAATTTCCCTTTCGAAAGCATCAGGGCCGTCTTAACAATCCGGGCTATTGCCCTCGGCGACATTTTAGGAGGGGTGGCCAAACCGGGTGCAGATTTAGTTTTTTAGGTTGAAAGTTTTATATTTACTTCGAAGCTCATTCAATTTAATAACATCTTGCTCCTATTTCCTCTTATTATTTACCCCCTCGCCCTTTGACAAACTTCGTTCGTTTTGGGACGGCCAGTAATAAAAATAGACGTGAAAGCGAAATTTTAAGTAACGTGAACCAAAATTTCAGGACACAGCCCATTTATTAAAATCTATAAATGGGGGTGCCGGGGTCGATATCTGTTTAGTGAGCTGACTATTTCCGTCTGTTCCTCTTTACCTAGTTTCTTTATTATTTTCGTATTTTTGAATATGTAGTTCACGTTACCTATAATGATTCCAAGGAAAAATTTCCCCTTTAAAAAAAATCCTTGAAAAGTCATTTTAAATTAGACCTAATAATTTCTAGTCCAAAGATTAGTCCCTACAGTAAATCCCCCACGATTTTCCCTAATGCTGTGATACTTTTAAGAATAAAGAATATTACTGACCTTACCCGTTTCTGTAGCTTCTGGAGAAAATAAAAGTTTCAAAAAAAGAGCTTTTTGTTTTCTAAGGGCGGCTAATTAACAGTTTGCCCGGGGCAGCGTTAATTGTAGAGACGGCCTTGGAAAGCCTACAACTTTTACCTAAAATGTTCTCCAAAATTATGATTCGTTTAAACTAAATGACACCCTGTACAGGGCGAGCTATAACTACTTGGACCAAAATATGAGGATCGGAGCAAATATGTTTTAATAAAATGTTGCTGTGGAAAAAGATGATAACTAACGCATGTATACTTCATTTACTTTCTCTAGCGATTTGCCCCTTCCAATGTCTTGGATGAGCGCTGACAAAATCGTAGGTAAGGAGAAAAAAGCTTATTATACGTTCGACTCTTGTTCGTTAAACATACTTTTTCATACAGTACCTGCCAAAAGTTATGTTCAATCATGTTGAACAAAACTCGATAACCTAACCTAACATAACCTAACCTAATCTACCCTATTGATAAAGATATTTAAATAATGTTTTATATAACTTTCTCAATATTATTATGTATTTTTTATTAGTTTTACCTTTGAATATTGTTTAAGAATGACTACTTACATAAATATTTACATGTTACAGTGGTGGAGGAGACCTCCTCTTTCAATCTCCCCCGCCATCATCTAGACCTTTACCCATTATTTATTTGAAAACAGCCCAAGTTGTTGTGCATTCACTTGAGCCTTGGTTA
>NW_020441251.1:0-2639 GCF_000699045.2 Agrilus planipennis
CGCGCTCCAAACATACACCTTTAGCAATCTTTTTTGAATTTCTTAATTAACCGTTCGCGAGCATAGAAGTGACTTCTTTTTATTGAAGGCGACACTCGACCCTGCGCTATCCTCTGCTTTATATCCCTACTACTCCTTCCGTCCTGACTTATCCGACTTCAATATTTTTACTTTTTGTACAAGTTGTCACAACATATTTTGATTTTCTCGTTAATACTTCTAAATAACAAAACGTAACAAAAACAAATACCCCCACCAGTAAAAAAAACTAATTCGATTTTGTTTCTGTGATAACAGGGCCTGAGGGTTAATTGCAATTATTATGATGTGGGTACTGCTAGGGACTAAATCCCTAAAGATAACGCGATATATGTAGTTATTAACGGAATTATTGATTAGGCAGGTTAAACTACCGTGGCTAGCGGTTCATTAGTACCTTTATCCATCGGTAAATTGGAATTTATAACATGATATAAAATCAAATTGAATTCAATCAGTGGAACTGTTTTAAATTAAGCTTTGCATTTCGTCCGTAAGGATTATGGGTACCGGAATTGGTATAAATATTCATTTGTGATCTCACTCCAATTCAGTGTAATGTTCATGAAACTGTATTATACAGTTCCTCCCCATTTCATTCGTTGTGCATATGCCGGCGAATAGGAGAAAGCGTGAATGGTATCTGAGAGATATGTGAATATAATGAACTTCAAAGAGATATGTGAATATAATTAACTTCAAATCAATCTAAACAGAACCTACCTATAATACAGAAATAATTATTAAAGAGTACAAACATTAAATGTGTCTAGAGAAATGAAAATAGACCCTTTGAAATTAATATAAATTCAAAAAATGCGTACCGCCTGAAAAAAAATTATGGTTCACTTATTATTTACTGAGTTACATCAATTAATTTTAATTTTATTGTCAATCGCTACTTAGTATGCCATTCGTATGCATGTCATCAAAACTACCTCTGGTATACTTCGTTTACTTTCTGTAGCGATGTGACCTTCAGTTTGACTGGCGCAAAGTAGAAAAGAACAGCACTAGGCCAGAAGGAAGGAGACAACTCTCGGTCAAACCCTTAATCGGTGAGGAGCGTATAATCCGTACAGTACTACACGGAAAAAATGACCATTTTATCCACTACAATTTCATTGCTCAAATGTGCTGTTATTGGTACCATTTACTACTGAAAATACCAACAAGATGTTTATTTATATTTAAAGACGTATTAAAGGCTTTAACGCTTGTTTTCGGCTCGCGCTACTATTCATGATTGAAGAAAACTTTTGGCAGGTACTGTAAGAAAAAGTATGTTTAATGAACAAGAGTCGAGAGTATAATGTGCTTTTTTCTACCTACCTACGATTTTTCCAGCGCGCATTCAAGACATTCGAAGGGGCACATCGGTAGAGAAAGTAAATGAAGTATAGTCAGTCAATCAATAGCATTCCATATAAACATAGAAAACACTGGTAAATAGATTCTGTTTGGAGTTTACCTAAGTCGACGTGCGCACGCGTTCTCGCAGGCGCATTTATTTGTAAGTGCACTATCAGTAGCAGTGTTCGTTACATTTTCTTTTGTGCGCAAGTCCATGATTTTGCAAATGCGCAATGAAGAAAAATAGTTAAAAATAGCAAATTGTAGACATGAAAACGCATGCATTTAACTAATTTTCTTCATTAGTAATCCAAATTTTCTGAAAAATATAATTACCGGGGACGACGAGTCATGAATTTTCGAGTGTGATCCGGGGACAAAGTGCCAATGCTGCGAATGATTCAATTTCGCCTCGCCTCGCCCGAAAAAGGACCGGATAAGCAAGTTTAAACTGAAGTCCATATCGATTGTTTTTTCTTTTACTGAAAAGGATTTGTTCATCGCCAATTCTGTCACAGACTATTTGGCACCCAGCCACTCTATACCCCAGATATTGCTCTTATGGGATATAAAAGGAAGGCGCAGCAACTTGGTCCAGATCGTTTAATGGCGCGTGACGAGAATGTTAAACTTCCTTCTGGTTTCCGAGTTTAAGGCAGCCAGCCATCATTGCGAGAGTCGCGATCTTGCGATTTTTTTAATAAATTAAAAAAATAATCAGTCTGATTACTTTCCGGGTAGACCTTACATTGTACAATGTACAATCATCATCATAAGGTCGTCAGTCCTAAGACTGGTTGGACACGCACGTCCACTCATTCCCACCCTGTGCTAATCTTCGCATTTACCTAAAACTAGAACAACCCACATCCTTAACTAACAGTAGTAATCTAACCTAACCTAAACCTAACCTAACCCTCCTAAATTCCGTTTCTGCCTCGAATATGTCTCTGACTAGACCTTCAAACCTATCTTGCCTATTTCTTATTGACTTCCATAGAGTAATGTGTTCTTCTGTTCTTTATAATAACTCTTCAATTCTAACCTTCTCTATCCACGGTATCCTCATCATTTGCCTCTAGCACCACATTTCGAACGCTTCTAGTCTTTTCTTTTCCGCCGCGTGCAGTGTCTTTTTCGCACCCTTACAGCGTCGCGCTCCAAACATACACCTTTAGCAATCTTTTTTGAATTTCTTAATTAACCGTTCGCGAGCATAGAAGTGACTTCTTTTTATTGAAGGCGAC
>NW_020441252.1:0-3235 GCF_000699045.2 Agrilus planipennis
TCGCATTTCTTTAAAACTACAACAACCCACATCCTTAACTATCTGCGAACAGTAATCTAATCTAGGTCTACCTCTACCCCTCCTAACTTCCGTTTATCTCGATTATTTGTTAACCGATTTAGGTGCGGTTTTCACCAAATTTTAGAAAATTTAGCGATGCTTAGTACTAATAAGAAATAAATAAACTTAATTTAAAAGTACTCGCTTAGTAAAACTATTCTACATTTCACTTTAGATTTATATTTGCTAAGTTTGATTTTTTTAATGTATAAGTACGCGTAAGGCCTAAGGCGATATAAGGGGGCACCATTAGAAACACGTCTTACTCAAAAAACAAGAGAACAATTTACTTCTTTAGTTCTCAGTCGTCCAACTTTTTCGTCACTGGACTGCTTAAATTAACCATGTCCAATTGCTTACATTCAATTAATTATCAATTACACGTAAAAGAGAGTATTGTTTTGAACGATTTAGGATCAGTTTATGGTTTGATGTGAGATATGATTAGAAACCACGAAGTTATATTTAAATTTGAAATCACCCATTTACCTATACAATCAATCACCCTCCGTACCCAAATAATTAAAACAGAAACTTACCAAAGTGTTGCATTTGTATTCGCAATGTGGACACGTGAACGGTTTGGCGCCGGTATGAAGTCTCAGGTGTCTCCTCAGGTGAGATGCAAATCGAGTCGAAAAAGAACACTGCGAACAGTGGAATTTCTTGTGCGAGTCGTGCAGAGTTAGATGTCTATAAGCATAAACAAGTAACAACATGTAGATAGTAAGTAAGCAAGCCGATAATTACTTTAGAATGTCAATTATGTATTAAACGCCGTTCGAACTGAATGCTCTAAACTCGCTGAATAAATAGAAAGTCTACTGAAAATAGACACTTCAAAATTTAATTGGCACTTTGTTAATTTCTGCAATAAGATGATGCTAAAACCTTTATTCCAACAAGAACAAATTAAAGACTTCTAATAATAGTTTATTATTAAAAATTGTTAATTAATTAATTAATTGGCTGCTGTGATATGGTTGCAAAAAAATATTTTATTTAACATCGCATAGAAAATGAAGATAAGTGGAAAAAATATTTACAGAAACGCATTTTAAGAGTTAGGAAATGCATTAGAGAATGAAGATAGTGTGGAGATGGGTGAGCTCTAGGATACTCCATAATGAAGGAAGAGTTTGATTCAGCATTAAAAAACTTAAAGAATTGTAAGGCAACAGATCTAGATGGGTTACACTCGTAAATACTAAAACAACAAAAGCTTTTGGCATTGTTAAATGGGACAAGATGTTAAACTTAAAAATTAATTACTACATGCGAATGTTTAGGATATACCGTGGATAGAGAAGGTTAGAAATGACAAGGTATTAGAAACAGCATGTAGAAGAACAGAGATATGGGCGCTATAGGTTGGTAGGACATCGTCTCAGACGTGAAGGGCTAGTTAGGAGTAGAAATAGGTGTTAAGAGTAGTAGGTAGAGGTAGATCTAGATTAGAGTATTGTTCACAAATAGTTAAGGATGCGGGATGTTCTATAGTTTTAGAAAAATACGAAGATTAGCTTGGGATCGGAAGGAGTGGAAGTGCGTGTCGAACCAGTCATACTATTAACGACCTTATGGTAATGATAAACATTGTATCAAGTAACTACAATTATCTGATAAGATTAATTATTTCGCTAAAAACGTTGATTATTTCGTATATTTAACAATAAAATAATATACATGTTTTCAATCCCATATTTCGCGAATAGAAATGGCCCGCAGTAGGTACCACGGTCGTACCGGTACGGAGCCACTCGCCGTCACCGTACCGGTCCCTATGCGAAACCCAGCCACCTACAATAACTCAGCGCTCACAAACGCTCTTGACCAGATAAATTAAACAAACACTACGGTGTGTGCGGCTAATTGACAGCCGCGGAGCACCGGCCACCGCCTCGTGTAATTAATGCTTATCTGCTCGGAAATCGGACGAAACGTCGCAGATCGTCGCCGTCTTCGTCTTTTGCACTTTATCGGCAAGTGACGCGACGACCGTACGCTGGGCTGGTATCAGACTCCAGCTTTCCGAAAATGGTCTTAATGTATTATTGGGCAGATAGGTGTGTATGTGTATACATATATCGTACATATCTACAGAGGCAGTAGTTTAGCTACGTATCCTGAACGTTGGTCCTTATTCTCGAGGTAGGTACTACTCCAAGTACAATGGTATCATTAAAAGCAGTGGCGTGGGTAATGAATAAAGCGATAAAAACGAAAAACAAAGCAATGCAACTATGTTTCTTTGCGAAACTAGCAACTCAGAACAAACACAAACTTTTTCTAATTTCGAGACTGCCATCTACCTACTGATATTTGCTGTTAACTGAAGTAGGAATTTCAAATGTTAGACAAGGGCCTTTTACTAAGGTATCCACTGAATTATTAAAACTATAAGACGTGCTGAAGTGATCAAATAAGACCGAAATTGCTATTAAAAGTTTTCAAAAAACGGTGGTAGGAAAAGATTGGAGTTTAATATTTAAAGACTAATATATCAGGCATTATTCATAATGTCAAAAATTAACTGAAATTTTTTGTTTAAAACAAATTTTCGGAAAGATCACACAAAAATTACGACGTTAAATGTAAGTCTCTTGAATTTAAAGCATACTTTAGTACAAAATCCATATATCTCTATATCGCTTTACCTCTGCTTGCAACGACTTTCGGATATAACGACGAAATTACAGTGGTGCTTTCGTCGTCATTATGCCCGAAATCCACTGTATATACTAATAGTGGTTTTACATTCTCATGTTTGCGGAATTTATGGTATTTGGGACGACTNAAGACTGGTTGGACATGTACCTCCACTCTTTCCTATCCTGAGCTAATCTTCGCATTTCTTTAAAACTACAACAACCCACATCCTTAACTATCTGCGAACAGTAATCTAATCTAGGTCTACCTCTACCCCTCCTAACTTCCGTTTCTGCCTCTAATATGTCTCTGACTAGACCTTCATACCTGAGAAGGTGTCCTACTAACCTATCTCGCCTATTTCTTATTGACTTCCATACAGTCCTTTGTTCTCCTACTCTTATTAATACGATGATGCTAATACTGCTATATCACCTGAAAATCTAAGCATACTAATCGTTTGCCTCTGTATATCTATCCCTACAGTTGTACTGTCTTTAATGATGTTGATCGCGTCTTCGATGTA
>NW_020441253.1:0-2798 GCF_000699045.2 Agrilus planipennis
TATTTTCAAACAATACTGTTTTGTCAATACGGCATCTAATTTAGTGTTCTTATATCATAAATAATAATGAGAGTCTCAAGACGGAACTTTACAACTATGTGTAGAGGTTTGCTGTATCTATAGGATATTTATGTTGAAAACAACAGTTATCGAGAGTTTTATTTATAAGAAATTTAAAACGAAATAAATGAAACTTCAAACAGCATTTAAACCTTAACAAATTAAGGAAACGTGGGAGTTTCATCAATCACGTCCTATCATCATTGATGCATTCGAAGAGAGAACGAGTAAAATGAATTGCTTACCGTTTCCACAGCTGTCAATTCCGAAAAACAATCCCTAAAGATTGATTGATGACCATGTGATTCTAAACATACATAAATGGAAACAAACAAGATGTGCTCATGTAATTTATTAAAAAGAAATAGTAAAAAAAGGGTGAATCGTTCAATTTAATGAATTTATAAATCGAAGATGTGACGAACATTTAGTAAAAAGTCAAATCGTTTTTCGCCACGAAGGCTGTTTGACCTATCACAGATGTTATTTAATTTCTGTCTTATTCGTTTCCATTTTAAATATAAAAAAACCGAATAGGTACCAACAAAATCACTCGTGTATCTTTCTTTCCATTTTTACAATATTGTTTCTTAGAAGTACCACTTTTAGAAATTGAAAGGCAGGATAGTACGAATCTTGTAAATAAGCAGTACATATTTACTAGACTTTCTTTCTATATATATCATTTAAAAGAAATAAATAGGTATACATAACTAATCATAAGCCAAAAATATAGAAATGCCGTAACATATTAGAAAGCCTCAATATTACAATTTTTACACTTTATTTAATTAATTTAAAACTGTAATGGATTATCGCAAACATTTGCATTGAAATTAGTTGGTAAAGTCGGCCTATAGCTATCCAGATAATAACTGTTGCATGTTGTCCCTTGATAACGAAGACAGATCATTTGACGAGCCCTAATCCATTAATTACAAGAGAATGTCTCAAAAAGGACAAAGGAGAGATAGTAGTTCATATACCAACCAATTAAGAAAATTACTCGTGGATTTTCCCCATTGTGATATCACGTTTAAAACAAGCATGTTCCCTTCATATTCAAAAGCCAGACAATCCTGAGGGAAATGTACGGTAATTTTTACTAGTTTTAGTATTGTAAATGGAACTGATTGCGTTTGGAGAAGTCCACAACTATCCAACTGTTTTTAGTACAGCCTAACTCATTTGTTTAATATCTCATAGTAAAATAACAATTTGTTGATACAGATTATGCATTTAATTAAATTTCTTGAAATTCTATAAAAATAATTACACTTTTCGGATTCAACATTCACTTAATAGAGTCCACAATGTGGACTTAGTCAAAATTTTCATAAAACTTGTAAAATCTCTGGGGTTTCGGTTAAACCATTGTTAAATTGGATTTTATTTTTCGGTATTAGTTTTAACACGNTATCGAAGACGCAATCAACATAGAGATAGATTTAGAGAGCAAAAAGATTAGTATGCTTAGATTTGCAGATGATATAGCAGTATTAGCATCTAGCAAGGAGTAATTAAAGATAGCTTTAAACAAAATGGAAGCGGTATTGACAAAACAGTATTGTATGAGAATAATTAAATGTAAAACAAAAATACTGGTGTGCAAGGGAAGAAAAAGTAGAGAAAGAGCGAATGTAAAGATAGGAGACGAAAGATTATAAGAAGTATCTGATTTTAGGAATCTAGAAAGTCAGATAAGTCAGGACGGTAGGAGTAGTAGGGATATAAAGCAAAGGATACCGCAGAGTCAAGTTGTCTTCATTAAAAAGAAGTCACGTCTATGCTCGGACACCTTCTTAAGCATGAAGGTCTAGTCAGAGACATATTAGAGGCAGAAACGGAAGTTAGGAGCGGTAGAGGTAGACCTAGATTAGATTATCTACTGTTCGCAAATAGTTAAGGATGTAGGTTGTTCTAGTTTTAAGGAAATGCGAAGATTAACTCAGGATAGGAAAGAGTGGAGGTGCGTGTCGACCTAGTCTTAAGACTGACGACCTTATGATGATGATTGATTACTATGCTAAATTATTGCTATTTCGATGTAGTGCATATATATTCTTTTTCTGGTGACCAAGATTTATTAACGATAAGTTATTACTAGTATGATTTTGTCATCTCATCGACTTTTAATGCTTATAAACATTAAAAGCTAGTTTCAATGGCTTCAACTCAACCTTCTCATCGAAAAACCGTCAACGAAGAATTAAAATTTTGTTGGTTTATTGTTTAAACGACTTTTTGAACGAGTTTTAATGTAGTTTGGTACGTGTCCAATCAGACTGACGATCTGATGATGATGATGATGTCTTGGATTAGTGTCTAAGGGTTCAACTATTTCCAATCTTCGAATAGACTAACTAATCACTTGTTATATGGTGTTGTCTATGGTGCACACCATTTGAGTTTTAATCATCCTTAACCTAGCAGTAGTTTAGCAACAACCGTCTTAATCACAATGTGCACAAAAATAGAAAGACATAAATGCGAAAGTAAAAAATAAATAAAATAATCCTTAGTTATTTTTTCTACTATCAGTTAGAAAATATTTGAACTATTTCAATAATGAAGTTGTTTATTCGTTCGTGTCAATAGTTGAGATCTTATTTAAATGGATAGGATTTCACAACTAAGCTGTTCCAAACGATTTTAAATTTGTTTTTCCTTAAATATTTCTAAAATGTCGGAATTATCACGATGGAATGTCGGTCTCATTAAAGGAAAAGATACGCGAG
>NW_020441254.1:0-2592 GCF_000699045.2 Agrilus planipennis
AATAAGACAATGTTTGTTAATATGAAAACCCTTGTTAAAACCAATTGTGATACTAGTCGACATTAGATGCAAGCAATGATAGAAATTCGAGCTTGAAAATAACTGAAATAGATAGTCGAAACGTCGCTTTTACGCTTTTACAATAAAGAAATTTCAAATATAGAACACATCGTTGGTTATTTGGCGAGATTAGAGTCATTTTTTACATTTTTGGATCAATCTTTGTCGCTTATTGAAAAAGCATTAAATTGCTTATCAATTAAAAGGATTGATTTGCGAATAAATAGCCTTGTGAAAACTTGCAGAAGTCTTTAATTCGGTTCTACCATTTTTCTAAATTTTCATCAAGTAGGTACTGGTTTATTTAAATTAACCACTTAATCCAATCAACAATATAATTTAATATAATATAATTGTAAAAAGCGTATAACAAACAATACTTACATGGCTTTTTCGACTAGAAGTTTAGCAATTCCCTTTCCCCTCCATGTTCCATCTACCGATATTATTTTAATACAAAGATATTTATCAAGATCCGGAAATTTTCCGAAAGTATCCGCTTTTTCTTCAACAGCGTCTAGCAATTTTACGACTTTACTAAATTTGGGGTCTGACACGTTATCTTCTTCGTCATAATTTTTGTAAATCGTTCCGTTCAAACAAACCCCAACTATATTTCCGGAATCGGTAATGGCAACTAATGAATTTCCCTCGCCGATACTTTTTACAGAATACTTTTCGAGATCTTGCGGATAACCATCTTCAGTTATTTTCAAATCTACATTCAATGGTTCATCTTTGAAAAATGTCTTTCTAAGATGCTCTACCACTGCTTCCTCATCGGATTTGTTCAAGATGCGAATATGGAAGGGTTCAGGTGCCGGTGATAAGGGTGTTGTAGGAGTGGAAATAGTATGCGGCTAAAACAAAAATCAAAACTGATATTACATTCAAAAGTAATCATTGTACTTTACACTTACTAATCTGTCTGATTATCTGTTGTGATAAATAAATAATTATTAACGATAAGGAAAACCAAAAGCATCAAAACAAATGCCAATATGAACGCGATCCAATATCCATTAAAGTTTATAAACTGTTTAAAAACAACGGAAAATACAAAGTGAAATCTTTTAACTGCCTTAATTAAAACATCTAAAGGATTGTTTTGTAAATTACAACGATGAATATAATGCCCTGTAAAATGTTTAATTGAGTTCGATATTAAAAGCTCTGCTCTATGTTTTAACTTTTGAACTGAATTTTATGTGCCAAAATGGTTTGTCAGACAAAAAATGTAATTAAATGGTTTGTAAATGCCTTGGAAAGCTAAAAAAACGAAAAAAGAATAGTGCACGCTAGAAAATAGAATACAGTGAAGCGGAAAGAATCCCACAGTATGAAATTAGCTTTTTTTTGATATTCATGAAGCTTTCATTAGAAAAGATTATACTGTTCGGTTAAATTCAGTTACTGTAATCTCCGTTTTAGTCGCTCTCTTTACAATGTTATCTTGTCAGACCTCTTTTTGTGTCGTTACAAGATTAATGTTCATGGAACTATTCGATTTTCACTTTGAATTAACTACTAGAACATGACGTTTTAATATCATCCGGTCTCGGGTTTCAAGAGAGGAGAAATTTTCATTCCCTACTGCTATTAAATTGCATGGCTTCGCCGCACGCCCGCCGCTTCGAAATTGAAATTAATGGTTTTAGTTTGCATCGCTTCAAAGTCCTTTACGTTACAATCGCCTTTTCAAGAGACAGCTTTTAGTGACGGGAAATAGGTACGATGCAGTTTTATCGCCTCTATACGCTTAAAAGCTTTCGCAGTGGAGATGCCAGCGTATACGGGCAAGAGTAATCACAAACTAACAAAATTGTAATTAAAACGTACAAGCATACAAACTATGTCACATTTTGTCAGCGGATTTAGATTACGATGATTAAGAAAGAAAGTACAGTGGAATTCGTTTATTATGACTCCGCCTATATTGACCAACCGCTTAATATTTAGTAATTGCAGTGTTAAGTTTGATTTTCATATTAAATTCTCTATAGGAAAGTTTGGATATAATGTCTCCGTTTAAAATGACATATCGTTTATTATGACTGATTCTCAAGAAATCATATCCGGTTATAGTGACCCAAATGATTAATAATAACATTTTTGCTCATTTTTCTGGCCCTTCTTATGTATATTGATATTACAATTCATCGTTCTTTTTCTTTTTCTGTTAATAAATAAATATGCTTTGTATGATGCCCGCTTAGTATGACGGGTTTGTCATTTCCCTTCGACGTCATTAAAAGCAGATTTTACTGTATCTGCGTTTTTAAGTTGTAAAAAAATAAACTTATCGAGCATTACTGTTAGGATGTTTACCCAGGAAAATAAATTAGAACTGTGGGGAACAACTTTATAGTTGAACACCAGGCTCAATTCATAGGATTATTATATACAATCGAACTTCGGTAAGTCGAACTTCTATAACTTCAAAACTTTTCTAACTCAAATATTTTATGTTCTCTTGACATACATGTTGATTTACATTTATTCCAAACTTTTTAACTCGAATTTCTCCATTTT
>NW_020441255.1:0-2573 GCF_000699045.2 Agrilus planipennis
TATAACAACCGACATATACGATCATAGACAGACTACCTTTTCCCTGAAGAAATCCCATAATGTGTAATACTAGGGATGTAAGTTAGTGAGGAGGTTTTTTTCAATTACATTTTTAAGTTTTTAAAAGTATTAAAAAAAGTTCAAATCATTGTCTTTCTTTAATAGTAAGTTGTTGTTCCAGGTTATCAAGCCTGCCACTATCCTGGAAAAGAAGAGGATCAAAATCTTCGATGCAAAGTAAGATGCATGTTATTGTTTAAGATTTTTACTTTGTACATTCTATACTTGCCAAAAATTTGCTTATTAGTATTAAGGATAAATGACCGATAAATAACACGGTGGGGTATAATAATCTAAAATACATAAATCGCGACCGCCTGAAATTTGTGTAAAGTGTGAAGTGGACAGTGAGATAGTGAAAGTTGGAAGACATCACTATATATGGACCAAGGATGATATATGTATAATAATGCATTATTATTAGTTTTAATTTGGTTTGTAATGAATTTTATTGTAAAATACTCACTTGAAAGATTTTTAAAAATTTGTTAGACTTTTAATCTAATTTCAGAGATTTAGAAGAACTGCAGGAGATTTCGGAAACGTTTTACTTCGAGTTCAAAACTGAAATGGGAGTAATGATAAAGCCAAATAATTTAACAGGTTTGTTTAATTTCTTTCATAATTCTGTAAATAACATTCTTGATTGAAACCAAAAATAGTTCAAGATTATGCCATAAACACGCACTAACAATATTACATTTTTTGGGAACAGTATTGAGCATACTGTTTTTTTTTAATAAAAAAAAAAATTAATCGAATTCTGCGCCAATTGTAATACTCATTTCTCCCGGTAAAACGGTTGTCTGATGATACCAGCGATTAGTATCTACAACAACTAATATAAAAGTAATATATATGGTATGACTATTGTCTTGTACAACTTACTTATGTCTTTCGGTTCTAACGTTACTTCGATTTCTTTGCAAACAAAGTAGCATTCAGGGGGTGGGGCTAATTTCCACTTTTTTCTTCCCCTTAGCTGCACTTGCCAGGAAGGATAATGAACGTTGTCTATCTAAACATAACAAATTATTTAAATACTTTCCAGCCCTTATGGAAATATAAAATTAAAGAACTGTTAATAGTTCAGAATTTAATTAACAATTAGTTGGAGTATCTTTAATTTTTACTAGCAGTTTTTTAACAAATTAAAATTTTGTGTTTTATACATCATCTATAACTTTAAATTCGATTTTTCCAGTTGAAAGTCGAAATTCCGAATTACAAGTTAAGATTTTGAATTACAAATCGAAATTTTAAGTTACAAGTTGAAATTTCAAAAAAAAAAATTGTTTAGGCCTTCTATGCCTTTGTATATTTGTCTGAATTAAATTGGAAATTGCATAAATATTGAATGAAATCGGAAATTATAAATAATTAAATAAATATTTATTGTTTCCTACATGCATCAGTGCTCCAAAACCAGGTCCCCCCATAAAAATCCAACTAAGGGGCATATTTTCTGATGTTGGAGGCAAAAAGTAGGGTGTGTCATAATACTTTCTTAGTTCTTTTGCTATCTCGTTGTTACAATTACTCCAACCAATATACCACGGCTTTGTTCCTGGCACAAGTTTTGATCGATTTTCGTCCATTTTCAGTGCTTCATATAGGGACTTGAATTCCGTTTTATATGGGAAAAATTGACAGTTTGATTGTTCTTCTATTGCCCCTTCTGTCATCAAAAAAAGGTTTTTAAAAAAGTCAAAGGAAAACATTTCCTGAGCTTTCCATGTTTCCGCCGCATCTGTTACAATCACCGGTCTTTTTTTCGAATAATAAAATTCATTAAAATAGTGATGATACTTGTACGGGATACTGAATATTTACTATCGAAAAAGATGGAAAATGAGAATTTGTCTTTTAATTAAAAGGTAATAACAAGTCACGCGCAAGTTACTGAGGTTATGTAGTGAACTAAATAATCGTGCAAACTATGCGCTTGGAACTGAATTAAACATTGCTAATTTTTGATTCCATAGCTTTCCATAAATTGAGTTTATTTGTTTTAATTTATCTTTTGACTGTTCCGGTTGTTTCAAAGCCATACCACCGGCCCTACGATTGTCTTTCGGAAACTCTTTATCGCCGAGTCTTAGGTACTTTCATTTTGACTTCTCATTTATAAAACAGGAAATTCGTAATTTATAAAATATACTTAAGCTATAAATACAAGATGTTTTGATTGTTATCCCTTAGTCAATGTGTATTATCTCATTTATACTTATTTTCATTTTCTTTCAGGTAGGATGTCAATTGACGCACCTTGTATGTAAGTTCAACATTTTCTTTTATCAGACAAAGGAAAAATGTTGAATAAATATTCTATAAATTTTCCTTTGTCTTGATATTTGCATGCTTTCAAATTTTGGCAAGTATAGAAATATATTGTTTATATCAATTGAAGTTTCATGTAGGTATTTTTTTGGTAAGTACACTTTCCCAATGTTTTTTTTTTATGAAATATGTGTACAGGGTAGAGCATAAGTGTGTTCACAGATTAACCCTCC
>NW_020441256.1:0-2623 GCF_000699045.2 Agrilus planipennis
TTAGGTACCATTTTAACGTGTAGGTACATTAAATTAAACGATGAAGAAAGTCGTTTTTTTAATTAAGTTTTATCGTAATAGGCTTAAAAATATTGTGTGTAGTTGTATGGTAGTAAGCTGTTGATATTTACGTTACTGTTCCACAATCGACACTGTTTACATTCTTCGTCTACTCTTACATGTGTTGCGAATTCATGCCAGGACTGGCTCTTGATTGTAACTTCTGGTTTTCTTACAATTTTGTATCTACTTAAAACCCTCCAAAGCTTGTCACTTTTTCAGAAACACCCTGTATAATGAAAAGTCAATGGGACTTTGAAATAGCCCATTTTTATCACGCGGTGTAGGTATTTGTGAAGTTTGTGGTTTAAATCAAGTTATACTTTTTATTTCAATAGTGACAAAGAAATCATAAATTTTCAAAATTGTTATACTTACGAGACAATTAAGTTGTTCTTAAGCATTGAAAGAGAAGAAAAACAATGCTTTAGTAAATAATTTTGAATGAAATAGGTAGGTACTCGATTTCAGTTTTAATACCTTGCACAGTCATGGTAGTCGAAAAAGTAGTGATTTGAAGCAAAAACTTTTAGATTGAGAAGCATTTTTAGTGTGGTGAATTTTTTATAACACTAATGGTATTTCTAGGTGTGGCTTATCCCCAAATGTGGTCTAAACGGATATGTGATATTTTTAATATATCCTATGAATGCAATTTTAATATAGATTGCAATTAGAAAATATATATAAAAATTTACTATTGATGTGCGGATTAATAGTATCCGACCTAGCGACATGGCCTAGAGGTTTAGAACACTGCTTAGCATTCGGGAGGACGCCGGATCGATTCCGGGTACAACTGCCTTGGTCCAAGTTTTTCTGTGGTTTCCTTGGATCACTTAGGCAAATGCTAGGGCAGTAATATTCCACAGATAATCTTTCATTCTTTTCTGTCTTCATTTCGTCCATTTCAACTTTCTCACCCGAACCACCACCCACCCATTCCCACGATTCCTGAAAGCAGGCTGAAGAGGGCCTTCCGCCCTACCTTCCGGCATAGTCCGGAAGGACTGCCCGCCCACCAGCATTACTGGCTGGTGGGAATGAAGCACCCAAAAGTTTTTTTTTTTTCAGTAATTTAACCCAGTAGCATGGTCTAAAGATTTAGGTCATTGCTTAGCATTTGTGACGACCCCGGGTTTGTCTACTCTGGTCCAAGTTTTTCTTCTGTGGCTTCCTTGAATCATTTTACACAGATCTTTTACTCTGGCTAGTGGGAATAAATTTTTTTTCACTCATTTACTGAGACTGAATATAGCGTGCCGATGAGATTTAACCAGATTGAGATAGCGATCCGCATTTGGCAATTTTTGATTAAGAATATTCCAATATGAAGTCGTTATTTGAGCAACATGGAAAACTAATGAAAAGAATAACAACAATCACTCAACAGTAAATTTCTTCAATAATATCCAATTAAGAATATTCCATTCCAAACGGACATATGGATATCCATAATATAGACTTTAATTTATTAAAGTGCATTTGATTGGAACTGGCGACAAAATCGTAGTGGTAACTTAATGCGTTTCAATGCTGTGTGGAACTGCTTTATATGATGTGCATCAAGCTAAAATGTGTTTCAAGAAAATTACGAATGTTAAGTGATAACAAATGCAGATGCACTGTACATGTATGCCTTGTTACGACATAGGCGACAGCCGACTAATTCAATGTAAAGTAAGTAATCGAGTTCATTTACAAAACATATTTCGTATACATTTCTCCAGGTTAAATTAACTTAACAAATTGGATTCTACGTTACCTAGCATTAGCACTAGACATCAAATAAAATAGTATACAACGAAATTACCCTTTGCACCACCGAAATACAGTGAATATCAATTAATTTAAGCAACGATAATATTACTTTAGAGATGATTATCTGTTAATTTTACTTTATATGTACCCTCTGGCAAAATTTTGACAATCTTAAGTTAAAAAAAAAACGTTAAAAATTTTTTTAATATATTTGTTACTAAGGTTTCAAAAGGTCATTATTATCTGAATGTCGTCAGCCCAAAGACCATTTGTACACGTATCTATGGTCCTTCATGTCCTCAGTCAATCTTTGCATTTCCAAAAAGCTACAACACTCCATTTTTTTTTTAGTCGTTAGAGAGAAATTTGCTTATCATTATTCAACCTATTTTATTATACATATTGGAAATTTTCATATTCTCAAATGCGTACAAGGTGGTCAAATACCTCTTGAATGTTCTTTTGCAAACAATAATAGGCCGATGTGGTCCTAATGGTCAGGTTCTGCGAAGGTCCTGTGAACACCTTTGTCGATTTTATTATCGATGCTCTTCAACTGTATGCAGGTTACAGGAATTTCATAGCTCGAGGCAGAGTCATACCTTGTTGGGGTTTTCACCTTATCGGCTTCTGGCTCGTATTCTTTTGTTACCGAGCGGCATGGCCTAGAGGTCTAGACCATTGCTTAGCATTCGGGAGGACGCCAGTTCGATTCCGGGTCCGTCTGCCTTGGTCCAAGTTTTTCTGTGGTTTCCTTGGATCACTTAGGCAAATGCTGAGGCAGTAATATTCCACAGATAAT
>NW_020441257.1:0-2563 GCF_000699045.2 Agrilus planipennis
GGATCCGTCTCCTGTTATTTTTTTAAGTTTACTTATTTTCATTTCAATTTTTTTTTTAATACAATTGTAACGGAAATAAATTCGGAAATATTCTATTTCATGTTATTTATTTCTCACACAATACGCAACCACCTGGCTCAGTAGAACAATATTTTCCTGAAAACCCAGGGACTATACGTGGATGATTTTGCCCAGTCAAATAAAAGAAATACGCATCTCAAGCTGGCGCACTGTACATGGAAGAGGGTGATCACCGACACTATATAAAATACCTTAAAAAGTGAGGACTAGGTGGAAGAAAGTCGTGGATCGTTTATTGCTTCCGTGAAAGAAAATAAAACTTGTATATTGCAATACGAGTGGGTTCTCCGACTCAAGAAAGATCGTGACGGTAGTGTCGATTAGTATAAGGAAGGTTGGTTGTCAAAGGGTTCAGTCAGTATCACGTCAATGACTATGACGAATCCTCTGATTTAGCAGCAATGATATAAAAAATTCGATAAATCTTTAGCAACGCAGCAAATCAGAAGATGCATTTGACATTATATGGTTTTTGTCATAGAAGTAAAATTTAGATGCAGATTTCAAAGGGTGCACAAGAATGGGATGTTCAACTTCTTGAGTCATCGTAAGTCTTCAGGTGGGGAAGTTTCTTGTTTAACCCGACAATATATAGTTGTGGCAACCTCAACAACTGAAAAAGAAATAATCGCAGCAAGTGAGGTAGCCACAGAGTGAGGGAAATCAATTTGTACTGGTTTCTGGCAAAAAATCCAAAGCTTCACCGCAGAATGAAGCACACATCCATGAGACCATTTTTTATCCTAGCGAAAGTGACAGGAAGAAAACTTAGCAAGCAACAAATCCCCATAAAAGATCAGCGAACAAGCAAACTATGAAAAGTATTGTAGTAAAAGTAATGCCTAATTCAGGTAGAATATACTTCAGTGGGAACACTAGTGTAGATGTTGCGCATACTACTTAAGTAACGAAAATGTAAACAAGTGATATATCCTTTTTACAAGGTTAGTTCCACTTTGAATAAGAGTTCAATAGTTAGAATATAGTTATAAAAGTGATTCCTAAATATTAAATGAATCTACTGCTCGGTGTCGATGAGTTTCGATATTTGTATATTTGTATATTCTTTTTTATAGTTATTTTAGTTTGTATTTTTTTGTATATAACTGTATATCATCTAATGTATCGTATAATTTCTGCGTAACTTCAAATTATGTTACAAACAGCTTTGGGCCTCTTTATTACACCCTTCAGATAGGTACCAAATGTTGGGAAAGTCCGAGTCCCCAACTACATCACGCTGGACTTTCTCTGGGTACCTGAAGGGTGCATAGCAACAACTGTAGCATTGAGCAAAGGGGTCTGTTTTACTTAGAGGAGTGTCCTATTTTGGTGTAGACTCCTTAAGTCCTGGACCAAGATAGAGATTTTTATTACAATTTACTTAAAACCAATTAGTGTATATAGTGTAAATAAAGTGTAGAAAGAGAAGCAGTCTTTTAATTCGAAGTGAATTAACCAAAAGTGCCTTCGGCGGGATACCGTCATATACATCACCAACAATTACAACAAACACATCAAACATCTACAAATGCAATAAATTAAAAGGTTTCATTTCAAACAACTAAGTAGCTCTTAAACGGAGAAAATAATGACATGTATAGACTACGATTTAATACAACTTTTATTTGAAAGTTTTCCTCCTTTTTTTCCATATTAGACTGGTTTCAACCTTTAAGGTCTGTATATACATTACACAATTCGTCAAATAATTACTCTACTTCTACTATTGCTTAGCTTAACAGCATACCTCATTTACATCAAATGGTCTTCTATGCCAAATCCTAGACTCTTTCGGTAATACGAATTATTAGTAATTTATTAGAAACCTGATTTTTGGACAATGCATGTTGTATACCTATTAGTGGTCTCATTGAAACATAGTTTGATTAAAATATTTTGAAAGTCTAGATAATTGTAAAATTCACAGTAAATATAAATAAAAGAAAACTGTGGTTATTTTCCATCTTTAAAATAGATTCCAATGGAGAAATACTTGGTGGTTTCAAAATACTTGTTTCAAATGGAGATATTATGTACTTTTTTTAAAAATGGCCGAAACGTCTGTTGTCGAGATGTTTTATATAAATGTTGAGAAACCATCAAAATCCATTCTATTACAACCACGTATTGTAATCTTAATTGTGTCGTAAATAGTCCTCATTGGAATATTTGCAGCAATTTCCACATTTCAAAAGCCCTGTTTCGTCTTTATCATTAATCTTTACTTGCCTCTATAGAAACAATAAAGTCGTAATAAAGTGTTTTGTAGGCTGTTAAAGTTTTGCTGTTTCATCAAATTTTCCAATCTTTGTGTTTTTTTACAAATTGCTTGGCACACTTCCCAAACAAATTCTCTATACTTACTTACGACTTAGGGATTGAAACTTTGAAGGCCGAAGAAGTCGGTTATTGTTGATTTGTGTAAGAAGTAATAAGGACTTCCGTAAGCCTTGAAGTGTGAAAAGGGTTAAAAAGAATA
>NW_020441258.1:0-2568 GCF_000699045.2 Agrilus planipennis
TTATCATATTTATTAATTGGTTTTTTCAATTTTGCGGAAAAAGATATAAGTTTAGGAAATATAAAAAATTCTGGCGAAGGTTTCTTACAATCTTGGAGGTATGTAAATAGTTTGTTCGTCCCAGCAATCAGTTGTTTTTGAGATGTAACTGCAAATTCACGGTTTTCAGATTTTCTACTTTATTTGTGTTATGAGGCATTATTTTGTGTCAAATTTCATGACACTGAGTCAACGAGAAGTACCCTATAGGTTTTAAATCCCTTGCGAGTGTGGAAATTTGTTTTATTCTGAGCTCCAAGGGACTGCAGACTTGAGTATTTCGTATTAATTTCAACTTGATACCTTCACGCGTTTATGAGAAAAATGATCTTGACAGACACACAGGCGGATGATAAAATGATCCTGTAAAGAGTCCCATTTTTCCTTTTGAGGTACGGAACCTTAAAAATACCAGGTTGGACGTCTTACTCGGTTACTTACTCTTTATCTTAAAACTTATTTCAAAAAACAGTTCGAAAACATGTTGTTTTGCAATTGTCAATAACTGAAAATTTATTGCTTCAGATCGATTGAATTTCATGTCAGGTGATACACAGGTATTTCGGTTATTTCTAATGTGTGCATTATTTATAATGATGTGGGCGAAACACGTGAACAAATCTAATGGTAATTAGGATAAGTTTAGGTTGGCCTATTTTGAAATTTCACCTGACAGTGTACTTCGGCGATTGCCTAAAAGCGCTGGTTAGTGTTAGGTTAAATGAGTCATTCCGAGGAGCGTCAACATATCGGTCCTTGTAACGTTTGTAAGTATGCTTATATTTTTTCGTAAAATTAATTTCGATTGTTTCTCTAACAAAATGCAAACCTTAATATTGCGGTACTGTGGAATATCCAAAGTTTTGTTTGTAAGAAAAAAGTTTTGTAAGCTTATTATGAATATTTTATACCTACCTACTTTTTTTTGTATAGAATGCGTTTTTGTAGTAACATTTACACTCTTCGTTACCATTTTTTTGTTGCTATTTCACCTCCTTTTAACTTATCAATTGCAATTCTAAACATTTCTTCTTCTTTCACATTACACTTCCAATTGATACAATTAGGTATTAAATACGGAGGTTGCCACATAAGTTTTGCGAAACGATAGTATTTACTAACATTTTTTAAAATAAATGGCATCAGAGTCTATACATTTTTGCATACGTACAAACCAACAATCAAATATATTTTGCGATTTATTCTTTGAAACGGAAGCACTTAATAATTTCTCTTCTGTTGCAAATTTTTGCTCTTTTAATTAATTTTTTTATGAAAGGGAAAAGTCCAAAATCGCAAGGCGCAAAGTTCGGGTTATAGGGAGGATGATTCAGTAGTATGAGTCCCGATTAGGTCAAAAACTTCTGAGTCAAGTTTGCCCGATGGGCCGGCGTGTTGTCGTGATGGAGGAGCCAAGTACTGAGACGTGACTTTGGTCGCAATCCGTTCTGCTCATTTATAACTTGAAGTAAACAAACGCTGATATACTAAGCAGCGCTGACTGTTCTGTGCATTCATCGCCACCGTTTTTACAAGACTCTTTTACTGAAGAAAACTGCAATCATTCTCTTTTTAACTAATCTCTGTTGTCTAACCATGGTCAGTGCTGGCTCATCTTCGAACGTCCATAATTTAGATTGTGATTTGCTTGGAACTTCGACAAAATACAACCAGGTTTCGTCGCCTGTGACAATTGAATCAACATCCTTTGAACGGCCGTAGTCACATTTCTTTGACATTTTTTTTACACCAACTCTCAAACGCTGCTCGTAGGCTTTCATTGTGTGAACGAGAGATCCTCAAAAAACATAATTTTTTTAATTTTAAATCTTCATGGAAAATTGAATTTAAAGTGGATACACCAATACCCAGAATCACTTGAATTTGTTTATAAATAATTCTACTACGACAATGTTTTCTTGTGCCCTGCTTGTTACTGACCAGCCAGATCTTTCGTCGTCATCTAAACTGAAATTTCCTCGTTAAAATTCTTTGTACCAAAGAAATATGGTAGAAGCCGGAAGGGCACTCATTCAAGTTTCACACATTTCGTCATGGTACCGTTGGTAGAATAAACCACGTTTGAAATTATATTTTTGTCATGTTAACGCGGAAAGCTCGTTTTGTGTGCTATAAAATAGGGAAGAAATGACCTCTTTTCAGTCGTGTTATAGTCGGGAGGCAATGAAATAAGTCTTTTGAGCGCATACGCTGAAGTTTTTGGGCATGCGCAGAAATCAGTTGTCCAATGACAATGTCTTTCTAACCTCTAAATCATTTACTCTTATTTCGCCAACTATCAATTTAATAACGAGCTTTCCGTACAAACATGACAAAAATAGTATACGTACCTCGGGAAGAAACAGGGTTGTCTCAGACTGCACTCGGGTGAATATCCCCCGGTAATCATAATAATAATTTAATAATAATAATTTATTCAATAAACGGGAATACTCCCTTTTTAATGGTGACTGAGACAAGCCATTTTTAACAGCTTTCTACTAGCCATGCAATAAACATACAAAGCAC
>NW_020441259.1:0-2617 GCF_000699045.2 Agrilus planipennis
ATCTGTTCAGTTAACGAATCTCCATAAAATGACGTGTAAAATTACAATTTTTTAAAATTTTAATAACTTTAGAATTGAAAGAGGAACGTTCTTCCAAATTTTTATTTGTCTCGTAGCATTTTGACATACCTCCAAAACATCCTTAAGGATAGATATACGTACATATACATACATGGGCAAAAGATTACCATGCCTTTAATTATTAATATCATATTTACAACTGCAAATAGAGATAACCATGAGAAAGCTTACTTAATTGGTGGTGCATAAAATGTGATAAGAATGTACAACAAATTTTGTCTTATTAATATAATATACCATATAAGTACAATATTGTTTACGCATTTCGTTAGTGTGCAAATGTAGATACGTGCAATAAATGTCTGGCGAGACTGTTTTTTTTTTTATTTAGAATAATAAATGTCTTTTATTATCAGCGTTATCAGTGTTTTTTGAATAGCAACATTTTTCAGAAAATACCATGCGTTCCTGCGTGTCCAATATACCTACTTTGCGTAGAGTAAAATATTACTTTAGCGTTAGGTGCAACATTGTTAACAACGCGATAGAATTTTATTGTTTTTTTTAAGTGTAGCAAAAAAATAATTATGTCTTCAGTGGTCCAATTCGGTCTACTGATAATCATATTATCGGGAAGTGTGAAAAGTGCGAATATTTTAGGATTTTTCCCTATCGCTGCGGTCAGTCACCAAAAATTTTTCCAACCCATTTGGAGGGAACTGTCTTTGCGCGGACACAACGTGACCGTTTACACCCCAAACCCATTACAAAATTCGTCTTTAGTTAATTTAACGGAAATAGATCTTAGCGATTTATACGATTACATGGGCAAAGGTCAGATAAAGGAAGTGATGCGTGGATCAACTTCGCCTTATCAGGCATTCCACGTAATTTACGAAACATTAGTGATGCCGCTGCTTGAGGTGTTCGAAAATCATGTCGAAATTCAAAAATTTTTACGCGACAACACATCTCAATACGATGTGGTTCTAGTGGAACCATTTCCTCTAGTTTTCCTTGCCCTAGGAAGCAAATTTAATTGCCCGGTGATATCGGTCGTTTCTTTAAATCCATTCACACCCATACACGAATCGGTAGGAAACGTAATCCATCCAGTTTTTTATCCCGATGTCCCGTTATCTTACGTCCACGATCTTAACTTTTTCGAAAGACTTTATAATACGTTCCAAACGTTGAAGATCATGATTTACCACGAATATAATCTGTTAGCCCGATGTGACGAATACATAAAGAAGAATATCGGTGAAAATATACCACCAATTCGTGAAATAAGTAGAAATATTAGTGCTCTATTCCTTAGTTTGAACCCCATATTTAATATTGTTCGACCTTTAAGCCCTTTGACAATTCCCATGTCATTTATGCATGTTCAACCTCCAAAGGAATTGCCCCAGGTATGTATATTCTACGGAAAAAACTAAATTCTTATGATAACGCAAAAATTACAACTTTCGATTGTAAATGACTTAATTTGCCGTAGAAATAGTAGAACTTATTGGGTAACTTGTAATAATCTCAATTTTGACATGTTTTCTAAAAATTATTTAAAGTTTCTTAATTGTTACAATTTTATTTGTAATATCAACTAAAGTACCTAGTAAATTTATTTCTGCTGGAATTTTATATTTACAAATTCCGATTCAAATTGTAATTTTTATTATTTTCGCTTACGAAGCAACGGGCTAGTGGGATAAATTGTAAATATCGCTTTAATATTTAGGTAAATTTTCCTTTTTAATTTTTATCCGCGTAGTATTCTAAAATAAGAAGAAAATGTTGCATTATTTGGAAATTGAACACGAACAGACCGAAACGTTAATTATATTAATAGTGATGAGCAAAGCTAGGCCAAATCCTAGTTTTGGTATTGGTCTTGACTTCCTTATTCGGTCTTGACTTTGGACTTCCACAAATACTTCTAGTCTTCGTCTTGGTCTTTCGTGTTAAGTCTTGGTTTTGCTTATTTAATTTGATATTTACGTTTTTCCAACACAATAATTGTCTTAAATACTGAAATTTTCTGTCATACATGCCAACTTGTCATGGGTTTTAGAGAAAATAGTATTGATAGTTGTGAGAGTTATGAAAACTCCAGAACTTACCCTTTCTTCAACGCATAAACTGATCTTTTAACAAAAAAATTAGTACAAGGTGGTACTTGAAAGAAGTAAAATATCAGAAAAAAAAATAGTTTGCCACTGAATTCATCTATCTATCTGTTTTCCAGACAAAGCAACAAAGAACACTTATTTCGAGGACATTCCTCTAGATCACTTTTTTGACGTGACAACGTCTTATAATTCGATGGAGCCGGCTGCACGCACGAAAAAACTTGACTCATGCGTCGTTACCTCGCTCTGAGGCGTTCCATTTAAGGCTTGAAGTGCAAGCGAGAGCGCGGAACGAGCGACAAAGAGGCACAATCAGCCTCCGCGTTCGGCAGCGTTCAATTCTGTCTCTCTCCTACTTGAGTGAGCGAGGCGTCCGCGTGGACAGCTGCTATACAATAATACATTTCCATTTACCTCCTTCTCTATATCCATACAAAATATCTATCAAACAAATAAAATTAAAA
>NW_020441260.1:0-2567 GCF_000699045.2 Agrilus planipennis
ACAAATATCCATGTCGACCGAAATTTTCACGTAGTTTACAAAATGTGTTTTTTACTCGACATCCTTTTTGGCAATAAGTTTGGGTAACTCGGATCGTTAACGAATCCATGAATATAAATGGCATACTATTGACATTTCATAAATAAGGCTTACCAAGTGTAAATAATTTATGGTTAAAAAGTTTTGCTACAGTTGGACCATTCAATACATACATACATATGTATTAGGCACATTTATTTGTGACGCATCTTTAATTTTTTAACAGTTGGCAATCTTGCACTCTCCATTTGTTTATTCTAATTGAAATTCCATACATTTCAATTTAATCTTGAAAAATACTATTTTTAGGCAGTGTTACGAAAATGAACCTTTTTCTTTAATTTTTTTAAAAAAGTGAATTTCCATGCATACCTACTTGTCAACGAATATCCATTTCGATGCTACTATATTCTTTAAATTATAAAGTAATTAACACTAATCGTAAATATTTTTAAGGAAATGCATTCGTACTTAGTTTAATTGTTTTTCGTGTACATGAAGCAATTACATATATATTTTAAAAATATACGTAATTCGTATTCATGAAAGAATTCTATTAATGTTATAAACTATTATTATGATTATGATTTACGTGTATGCTGGTATAGATCTAAAAATAACTATTATTCATATTAAATTACTGACACTGAAATAATTCAAAATAATTTTTCCAAATTTTTTTAAATAGTAGCATTTTTCTACGATGAAGGCAGTTTATGCCTAGATACTTTTTTAATGTTTCTTAGCAAGTATTTCTACAACTAAGATATTTCGATTACTAATACATGTGCCCTTACGTATTAATAGCTGGTATATCATGCTTACTTTTAATTTTAATTTATCCATTTCATCAGCTGAAAGTTTTAAAATTGTTATGGCCCTGCTCTAAGTTTTGGGATCAAATATTAGAATATTATAGAAAGTTTCTGAAATATTGTGTATCTAACTACTGCTATGAAGTTTTAAAAGCCTATATCTGATAAAAAAAAACATGAAGTTTTAAAATCTGATAAGAAAAACATTTTAAATCGTAATGAACATTATGGTACCTAAACTTACATATTATGTATCGCATATATTTCTTAACTGTACAAAATATGTAAATATTATTTGCACGTTTCAGGGTTGTAAGGGGTTTATGTTGCGTATTATGAGAATTGCTTTTGCACTTATTAAAATCAAAATGGTACATGGAATAACAAGACTAAAATCAAGATTAAACATATGACCCTGCCAATTGGAATTAGTTTAGAAAAATGCAAAGTTAAGTTAGTTTTGTTGATGCATTTTACTAATGAGTTCAGTAAAATAATACTTTATTGTTTCAAAACATTGGATATTATAGACTAAATATTTTTGACATTATCTACATAATTACTTAACAATGATAATGTATAAAACGAAAACATATGGTACGTACGTACGAAGCTACAAAACTGTCATTATTTGTGCCTGTTAGGAAACAATACAAAGTTACATTCTCATACTTTTTCTTCAATAAAGTGATTAGGGGGAACAAGTACCAAACAAGACTGCAAGACTAAGTCTATATATAGACATAAGACCGAGGTCAAGACTGTCATGGTATTCTTATGGTCATCACTACAAATAATAACTTTCAAATCAAGTCTGTCATCAACGAAAGGGAAAGGTTTAGTTGATATTTTAATGTTTGTCAATTGCTTCTTTAGAGTTTAGGNAGTCAGACAGAATCGTTATAGCAAAGACAATAACATGCAAGGTTGTCCATTAAATCACTGAGACAAAACTGCCATTTTGAAAGCTCCTCGAAAACTAAAGATATTTATATATGAATACGTAAATGCTAAATTTTTTTCACAGGGGTTGATTGTATTTGTGTTTCACTGTATCGGCCATGCATTTTTGAATCAAATTAGATTTAAGACATATTAAGTTCCTAATGTTTGTACATATACGTATGTAGATATATACATCAATCAGGTACATAACCCTAGAACTGGGTTTAGGTGCATCCCTTAAAAGAAGTCTAAAAAGTTTTTCTAATAATAAGAAGTTTACTTTTTTCAAAATGCAGCTTATGCTTTCTTGTAATTATTTTTATCAGCCTATCTTTAAATTAGTAATTGTCTTATTATGAATTTTAAACACAGTCTGCGAATACTTATGTACTCATTTTGCACTTGGTGCCTCAGCCTCGTAATGAACACATAAAACATTTTCCATTTTTGTATTATTAGAAACCGGTCGATCATAATGCCCTGTAAGGCTCATTATAAACAAAAACAGATACTAAAAAACACTATGTACATGAATTATTACGAAAAGTAAAATAATCGTAAGGTGGGGTACTGGTGCACCCCTAAAAAGAATGCTACGACGTTCACATGCTGGTTGGACCTTCGGGTTACTGATGAAGTTCACCCCCTTCCCCCGTATCTCTTAGAATACCCCTGCATAATATGCAAGGATTTCGCGCCCAGTTAGTAAGTTAGGACGATTTAAAACTATAAGCTGTGGCAAATTGGTAAAGGCATGGCCTAGAAGTT
>NW_020441261.1:0-2557 GCF_000699045.2 Agrilus planipennis
CAAACTGCACCATGACTTCAAATCCAGTTTATTCAAATATTTTTGTATGAGAACAACAGGAAAACTCAGGATCAGTCTCAAAAGATTCTCGCAGGGATGACAAATGCAGTAGTACTGTACAGTACCTACGTTTAACTAATTAAGAATTGTTTCATTTAAAAGGATTGGATTATACATGTAATTATTATTTACTCAGAATTTTCAGAAAAAATACTAGACACAGTGGCCAGAATGGACAAATGTCATGGGGCCGTTGGTCTGAGGGGGTCCCCAATTCGAAAGGTCGCGACGATAGGACGAACTTAACATTTAATAAAAAATTTGGTAAAAAATATTAGTTTTGTATATTAATTTAACATAAGTTAGGTATTAACTCAAAAACATACACGAATTATACAAATTCATTATCATAATTTGAACACAATCATAGGAAAAAGTTTTAGAACGCATCCATTGTGCTAAATTCATTTTTTTGCTTCGGCACTTCTTTGGTGGCGCAGTTTGGTTATTCTCGGGGAATCCCCACTTTTAATTATTGAAATCTACTATCACGCTATAGTCAAATGGGTACTAACTTTTTACGAAATTTATTCGGGTCTCGAGAAACTTTTATTATATATCTATAATTTTATATTTTGTATCTCAATGTGATAGCTACGCTCTTTAAACTAAAATTTACTAGATAGATAATTAACAAAAAATGCACAAAATCATTATAATAGCGTTAGTAACTATACATATCTAGTTTACTTCCTGATTTATAAAGATGAATATTACATATTAAGGGAGGAGTCCATTCCATGAATTAGGCAGGGGCCTCAGATGATATAACTGATTAGATAAATACATTTGCAATTTCAGATTCAGTCTTTGCGCATGTGTCACCCTTCATAATGCCTCCTTGAATAGGTCCGGCATTACAATTATTAACATGTGCCCAAAAACTTTTAACATCATCCTTTATATTACGTTCTACTTTTAGATTATCGTTGGCAAATAAAGTCCTGCTGCATAACCTATTACAATAAGATCTCTGAGCTGCTGTGGACTTTTGACAAGCAGCAGCTATTTTTTGCTTTTACACACCATGTAATTTTTTTTATATTTTATCTCATTTATTGAGTTTCTATTCATCATGGGTGCGGTTTTTGACTCATTCCTGCACTACAAATAACTAAATAAAATAATAATAATCGATAATTGTTTTAATCTTATCATAAAATATTTCGTTGTTTCAGTGAATTCTATTACTATTATAATAAGTACGTGTTTGCATGCAGGTACGCACAATTGCTATTTAATCAGGTAACTACTGTTCTTCCTTATTATTAACAAAAAAACTGCAAAATTAACTGTTAAAAAAAATTTATATAAATTAAGTCTAGAATTATGATACGAATCGTTAAACGGTTGGAATATTGTGCTAAATTTGTTGATACGCGTGCATCAGAATTGTGCACAAAAAATTAATTTTCTTTCTATGAATGCCCGAAAATATATAACAAAAAAAAACTAAAAACGATTGAAAATAACTTAACATACACAAATAGTCCTTGAAACCCTCTACCTCTACCTTCACGATTCTGTGTATTTCGGAACACGCCATAAATCTTTCATTTTTTGATCAAAATTGACTATCCACTTCATTTGAACGTTTTCATCGTTTTTTTTTTTTGCATGAAGACCATTTTTGTAGAAGTATTAATAAGTACATAATTACTTTAAAAATGTTTCTTTTATTGAAAAGCATCATGCAAATAGCTACGTAGGCGTATAGTTAATATTTACAGTTGTTCTCACTTTACTAAATATTTTGTCTGAACCGACCTTGTGTAATAACTATTTAATTTCCTTGAGGTCACTTATATTATACAAACGCTAAACAACAGGAATTCTAGTTACATTCTCCTTTGCTTAGGTAACACTTGACAAGAAAACAGCGAACAAAGACAAGTTGTCGTTACGTATACTTTACGTTACTAATAATATACGTATACCGAGGGATTTCTTATAAATTAAAGACGTACTTTACTAGTATTCTAAATAAATTAATAATAGTGATCTAAATACATTAATTTGAAGCTGGTTATAAGATATAAAAAAAATAATAAAAAGCAGTTGGGGAGCAGATCTTTTTATGAAGAGAGAAATTACATAAAATGTTCGAGTTAATAGAAGTTGAGTATGCAAAAATGAGACTGAACTATCGAAAAGGTGCTACCTTAAAATGACATGAAATTTTGTATACAGGGGTTTTTTGGAATGTTGGTTACGAATCTCACCATGAAAATGAGCGCAAATGATATATAAAATGGGCAATAATATGGCAAGCTGTTTGGAGATGTACCTATATCCATTGGTAATGTCATAGTTTGGTTAGGTAGATTTATGATAGACTGGAGTTTTATTAAGGATGTTTAGGAGGTATGTCAAAATGCTACGAGACAAATAAAAATTTGGAAAAACGTTCCTCATTCAATTCTAAAACGCACTCTGAACTCCTTAAAAATTACAAATTGATTCACTAAACTGTTAAAGTTATTGAAATTTTAAAAAA
>NW_020441262.1:0-3400 GCF_000699045.2 Agrilus planipennis
TAATATTCAAAACACCTCAATCAATCTTCTGCTTTTTAAGATTATTTTCTTTTGTTGTCTTTAATTGTGAATAATAATTTATTATAATTACCGCAAATACGTAGAAATGATTTAAATTTCAGGTGATATTTTTATAATAGTCTTCAGTATGGACAGTCGTGACACATTTGAGGAAGCAATAAGATTAAGGGAGCAAATTTTGGAAACAAAATTAAGTGCAGCAGCAGCGTCGAGCACAAGCGGCATAGCAAGAAGGAAAATTTTACCCCGAGTACCTATGGTGATCGCAGGAAACAAATGTGATAAAGAAATGAGGTGATTTTATGATGTGCTCCCTTTTTCGGGGTTTTTCGAATACTTTAAACTCATTTTGATCTTTGACGTTATTATTATATGAATCTGTACGACACCTCATTTGCTAAAACCTCATGCACTTATTGTTTCTTTATTTCATTCAAACATCATAATCATCATCATCATAAGGTCTTCACCTTGAAATCCAATCCTAAGACTGGCACTTCCACTTTTTCCTATCCTGAGCTAACTTCGCATTTCCCCAAAACTAAAACATTCCACATCTTTAACTATTTGTTTTTTAATTCAAAAATGGAATTGCTTATTGTTTAAATAAGTTCAGTTCTGATTCACGGATTTTTAATGACGCTGTTTAAATTTCAAAAGATTCAAAGTTCAATTTCCAAAACTTCTTTCTTAGTGACTATTAAATCACATAATAAATCCGCTGACCAAATGTTTCTGGCTTCAGCAGTTTGAAGATAGTTACGAGTTACAGTACTACATTTAGGGGAATTCAATATGTTCAACTAAGTCCATTTACGTTGATCCTTGCTGAACTGAATTCTGAATATATGACAGGCACCACGTAACCAAATCGAACATAAAAGTTCATGCTGGTCATGTTTTGTTGAAACTGCCAGACGCGGATCGCGATTTCGATCTTGTTGGATCTCATCAGCCCATCGCAAACAGTTTTCACAGAATCAGGACCACCATGAACTTCCTTGTTCAACTTGATTACATGCCTACCACGTATGGTAAGCTACGCCATGGATTCAGTTGAGCAAATAGAAATCCAGCAACGTAAATAGACCTTGTTGAACATATTGAGTTGCAGCAAAGGTAGCATAGTACTACAGAAGGCTTTCACCACGTCGTTTGTATTAGGGGGAGCCCCCCCCCCGTATCGGGCACTTAAAGTATTTAATGGAATTAACCATTGGGTTAGTTTTTGGTTCACTTCCGAGATGGACCACCTATTCCGACGGTTCTCCCCTTTCAATGCCCCCACGCTTAACCATTTTTCTTTCTCAACCCTCTCCCAAATCCCAACCTTCCATTTTCTTCCCGGGGATGAGTAACCCTCAGGGTTTATCTCCCCACTGGAGGAGGGGTTTTAGTCGGTAAAAATTCGACACTACCTCCCTCCAGGGAGTGTCTTTTGAAGATTTCCCCTCCTCGAGAATAATCTACATTAAAGAAAAAAGCCGGATATGATCGGGGGGGTTTGTTCATGCTAATATGAGCGCTATTTTAAGTTTAGACGTGTTTTCTCTGGTACAACGTGCTGTCCGGCGCTAGAGGGATTCCCCCTACTTCAATTTTTCACATGTCTGCCATGATACTTTAGCGTTTTCCTGTTTTAGAACTGTTACGCCCGAAGAAGCTAAGAATTACTGTTCGAGCCAAGAATGTTGCACATTTGTGGAGGTTTCGGCGAAAAGGAGCTACAAAGTGGACGAAGTGTTTTATCAGTTATTCCTCAATGCCAATTTGCCGTTAGAAATGGCGCCGAATCACCATAAACGCGTAAGTGCTAACTTTGGTTCTCCGTGTCCGTTACCGCCATCAGCCCTCCCTTCACATGCAAAAAAGTATACTTTGTCTGTTAAACGCAGGTTAAGCGATGCATGCGGAGTAGTAACGCCAAATGTCAGACGTCCGAGCATAAGAACTGACCTAATGATAATGCGAACTAAAACTTGCTGCACCACAGATAATAACAGCAATCCTAATAGTCCAGGCCTAAGACTTAGAAGTGTGAAAAACAATTGTACGTTGCAATAACCCTAACGATAATACAAAAATGTTATACTTCATTTACTTTCTCTAGCAATGTGCCCCTTCCAATGTCTTGGATGCGCGCTGGCAAAATCGTAGGTAGGGAGAAAAAGCTCATTATACTCTCGACTCTTGTTCATTAAACATACTTTTTCATACAGTACTTGCCAAAAGTTTTGTTCAATAATGAATAGTAGTGCGAGTCGAAAACAAGCGTTAAAGCCTTTAATATGTCTTCAAATATAAATAAACATCTCGTTGATATTTTCNTGGTACCAATAACAGCACATTTGAGCAATGCAATTGTAGTGGATAAAGTGGTCAATTTTTCCGTGCAGTACTGTACGGATTATACGCTCCTCACCGGTTAAGAGTTTGACCGAGAGTTGTCTCCTTCCTTTTCTGGCCTAGTGCTGTTCTTTTCTACTTTGCGCCGGTCAAACTGAAGGTCACATCTCTACAGAAACTAAATGAAGTATACCAATAACATTAATAAATACATTGTTTTAAATTACTAATAGTGGTCAATGTTAATATGCAACATCAACTTGAAATCACTTTTCGATTTTGTTGTTTGTTTTATACGGGACCCTTAAAACATTTTTTTTAATGGAATTTTCTATCATAAGATGTTATAGATTCAAAAACAAAATCATAAGGTTTTGTTTAGATACTGTTATCTAAATTAACAATAAAGAAGAATTATTGTTAACTGATTTAATTAAGATATGATAAAATGGTTCAGAAAAGCGACTATAGGGTTCATTAATTCGTTTAGAAGTTTTAAACTCCAACTATTTGATTAGTCGGTGACGGATTCAGTTAAATGAGGGACACTAAGCAGTAAAAAGGCAAAAAGTAAGAAGTTTTTATTGAATCAAAACTAATACAACAATGTTTCAATTAAAAACTACAAAACAGTGTAAAAACGTTTTTCTTTGTATATTTGCTTTTCTTTAGTGAAAATCTGAACCCCAGAAAAACCTTTCTTTTAAGTACTTCCTTGTGACTCCAAGAATTTTAAAATTTTCTACCAGTGTTGAACTGTGTTTAGATGTTGAACAAAATACACAGAAATTTAGTTTATGCCATGTTTTAATCACAAGTTAGGCAACGTTAGCATTAGAATTCAACCAAAGAAACTGGGAAACAAATAAAATAACAATATTATAACCATTTTTATATGGATGCATATTTGTCTTGATTTATTTCTTGCAAATTCATCAATTACAACTAGCAAAGTAAAAACTTTCAGGTATAGGCAATATGTCGCCATCTACTGTGTATTTTCTTATAATAAAGTATACAAGGCTTTACTAAT
>NW_020441263.1:0-2600 GCF_000699045.2 Agrilus planipennis
CATTTCCCTAAGACTAGTACAACCCATATCCTTAACTAACTGCGAACAGTAATCTAATCTAGGTCTACGTCTACCCCTCCTAACTTCCGTTTCTGCCTCTAATACGTCCCTGACTAGACATTCATGCCTGAGAAGGTGTCCTACTAACCTATCTCGCCTATATTTTTTTGGCTTCCATAGAGTCCTCTGTTCTCCTATTCTTTCTAATACCTCTTCATTTTCAGCCTTCTCAATCCATGGTGTCCTCATTATTCGCCTGTAACACCATATTTCGAATGTTTCTAACATTTTCTTTCCGCCGCGGCCACTGTCGATGTTTAGCACCCGTACAACGCCGCGCTCCAAACATACACCTTTAACAACCTTTTTAGAATTTCTAAATTAATCGTTCGCAAGCATAGATGAGACTTATTTTTATTGAAGGCGACTCGACCCTGCGCTATCCTCTGCTTTATATCCCTACTACTCCTTCCGTCCTGATGTATCTGACTTCCTAGATACCTAAAATACTTCTTCTACTTTTTCGTCCCCTATCTTTATATTCGCTTGTCAGCTTATCAGCTTGAAAAGAATTTGTTTAACTGTTTATGTAATTTAAGGAGCAGGGGTTTAAAAAGGGTTTGATGCTATTTGGCATCTTTATGAATCAAAATAAAAAAAAGTTTGTGCTATGCAATTGCATTTATTACGAAGTATGATATTTTACAAAACAGTTAGAATGCTTATGAAAACACAAATATACATTGCACTTGCTACATAAAACTCGCGATTGTCCCTTAAAATTCGGTAATTTACAACGGTCCCTATTGTTTGACCATTCTGGCCAGTGACCAAATTGATCAGTCCTTATGGGCGTAGGTAATGCATATGTTCTCGTTCCAATTCGTTAATAGGTCGTCCACGCTTTCATATTACAGATTTATTAGCCAAAGAGAACCCTTTAGCGATTTCAAATTTTAAATTCTGCTAAATGCAAAGGTACCGTTTTCTCTTGTTGCAAAGCTGAGGAAACTCTCCGGTACAATAGCCGAGCCTCAACCACAAACATGTCTATGAAGTGACATATAATGCAAAATGTCCATTCTTTAGATCTTAGTTTATTTCTATATAAACCATTTAAGGAATCTATGAGGTCCACTCCTCCCATATGGACGTTGTATTCCCCAACAACATGTGGGACTGATCTTTCCTTGTACGAATTTTCCCTTGAAAACCATCCCAATTACTGTCCCAGTCGATTGTAAACCTACATACGTTGATAATAAATTAACGCATTTATGATCATGCTATTTTCCTAATGATATATCAATTTATCATATGTGCCGATCTTTTCTTCAAAGGCTCCTCCTCTACCATGTCTTGATAATATCGCTTTTAGCAACACGGTATATTCTCACCGTACAAACTGACTAAATACAAATTGTAGTGAAATAATTGTCAAAATATAGTTATGAGTGACATTTTTTGGAATCGACCCAAGTAATCGAACTACGACATTTGAATTTGCTTCACAGTCTACCCTCTCCAGGAAGTATTTTATTCTCTTGCCCTGTATAAAATTCGAAATCATTCGCTATTCCAGATGATCCTCACAGGATTAACATTTTGATCCCCATCGAAGAGATTTGCTTTTATTATATTGTTTCAGTTTGCTTCATCCTTTGAAAGAAATAATCTGCTAGTCATTTGACAAATGCTCTTCCTTAAAAAAGATCAAAATTCTACTTATGAAATGTTCAAGTAGACGCCTTAGCTTGAATAATTTGTCATAATTCGGATCATCTTTTGCATGTATTTTAGAATTGTCACTGAAATGGAAAAATCTTTTCAATTCTTTCCGGAGATTGACTGACAACTGTTCAGCTATTTGTGTAAAACGGAAGTTTGGATTCCAGTAAAATTACGACCTGGGCAAGTTCATCATTTATATCCAAATCAAAGTTGAAAAAAATGATTCTATTTCAGTTCTGTTTGTATGAATCGGTTTCTCTGGACGTATCTGAACAGAATAAAGTATCGTTTGTTCAACAATATTCTTCAAAAGATAATCGATAAAAAAGTATTACAAAAAATTGGTACGAAGTTTCAGAATTTCTTCAGAAATCTCTGTGCTACCTATAAATTTTACTTGGTCAGGTTAATTCACACGTTGATAAAATATGACTGTGGTCAAAAAGTATGGTGACTACAGACTTCAAAATTAAATTCCCTGACTTTTCCAGGCTTTCCAGGCATCTAATTTTAAAATTTATAACGCACTTTGGTCAGGTTGAGTTGCTTAGTCATTAGCTGGTATTTTTTCTCCATTGCGCACACATTTCCGAAAGATGTACAGATGGTACTATACAGTACAATACATAGTACGCTAGATGAGATCACGATTGCATTAGCGCCAATTTATCAATCTATTTCGAAAAGAAACAAAAAAAAATCTGGAAGTTTTGAATATTGTTAAATAAACAATTAAAAAATTTTATTTTTTCCATGATTTGGGAGAAATACCCTGACTTTTCCTTGACTTTTCTAGTAAATTGGAAATTCCCTAGCATTTCCAGGTTTTCCAGTTTTGTGGCCACCATGTAAAGTTGCTATTTCAATAA
>NW_020441264.1:0-3108 GCF_000699045.2 Agrilus planipennis
ATTTCATAATTATTCCAAGAAAAATGTACAAGGTGTTACATGATATAGTTACTGTCATTTATTAAAGAACTACTTATTTTATCAATTGCTCTGTATGTATATATGCATGTTTCTATTACAGTTTATAAACCATTAACCATTAACATTTATTTTGTTTACGCCTGTTTCTAAATTGTTCATATTATTTATCATTGTAACCATTTGCTATTCAAATGTTATATCCTTGGAATGACCATTCTATTTTTGGACCAAGAAAAATCGTAATTTAATGCAATAATTTCTCAGCTACAATTTCGATATTGAATTTAATTAGATACTAGTGCTTCCTCTGAATTTTATTTAAGCGAACAACAAAGAGTAAAATATTTTACAAACAAAAGACTAATTGTTGTAACAAGGTGCAATAGCATAAACTGATAAAATGTCTGTTTTAATAGACAGATATTTTATCTGTTTGTGCGAAAGTTACTGCACGATAAGGAAACGATAAGTAGTTTGTTGTTTTTTACTTTATTTAAATGTTTTCTCTTTATACGTTCTTATTAGAAATCGGTAACTATACCATTTTAAAAATATAAATAAAGAATCAGAACCAGTGGGGTGAATGTTTTTATTTATTGATAGCACACCTGATGGCATTAGTCCCGGGTTCGATTCCCAACAAGGGTGTGAAAACAGTAACAATTTTTCCTGATTAATTTGAGGTAATTTAAGGTGGATAAAACTTATATGAATTTTCACATTAATATTTAAAATATTATTGAGTTTCTTAACGTGTTTAACATAGTATTTATCTAACGTAAATCGTTAACAAGTATTAAATATTAATCTACTACTTTTTGAAGTAAAAATATATTCCCTTTATTAAATACTAGAGGAAAGTTTTCTAATTCTGGATAGTTATCCAACTATTAGGGGAAGATCAATTTAAGTTTAGAAGATATAGAGGTACGCGAGAGGCCATTGTAGCTTTACGGGTAACAATAGAGAAAACGATAGAAAAAAGATTTGTAGATTTAAAAAAAGCTTTTGACAATGTTAAATGGGACAAGATGTCAAATATACATAAGAATGCAGGGATGAGTTACAGAGATAGAAGAGTGATACTTAGTTTGTATAAAAAGTAACAGACAGTTATAGAGCTGGAGCTGCAACGTAGAGAAGTAAATATTAGAAAGGGAGTCAAACAAGGATACACGTTTTCATCGTTACTTTTTAATCTATACATCGAAGACACGATCAACATCATTAAAGATAGTACGACTGTAGTGATAGATACGCAAGGGGCAAAAGATTAGTATGCTTAGATTTGCAGATGATATAGCAGTATTAGCATCTAGCAAGGAGGACCTAGAGATGGCTTTAAATAAAGTGGAAGCGAAAATAAATAAAAATAAAAAATACTGGTATGCAAGAGAAGAAGAAGTAGGGAAAGAGCGAATATAAAGATAAGAGACGAAAAATAAGAAGTTGCTGATTTTAAGGTTAGATAAGTCAGGACGAAAGGAGTAGTAGGAATATAAAGCAGAGGATAGCGCAGGGTCGTGTNAACGATTAATTTAGAAATTCGAGAATGATTGATGCTGTACGGATGCGAAACATGGACAGTGGGCGCGGCGGAAAAGAAAAGGTTAGAAGAGTTCGAAATGTGGTGTCACAGGTAAATGATGAGGATACCGTGGATAGAGAAGATTAAAATGAAGAGGTATAAGAAAGAGTAAGAGAACAGAGGACTCTATGGAAGTCAATAAGAAATAGGCGAAATAGGTTACTAGAACACCTTCTCAGGCATGAAGGTCAGAGATATATTAGAGGCAGAAACGGAAGATAGGAGCGGTAGAGGTAGACCTAGGCTAGATTACTGTTCGCAAATAGTTAAGTATGTGGGATGTTCTAGTTTTAAGGAAATGCGCAGAGTCTTAGGACTTACGACCTTATGATGATGATCGTCATATGGTAAGGGTGGGTCTGTAAAATTTGAGTCAATTGACTGTTTTATTCGAACAAAATAAATTATTTTACAATATTTAAAAAAAAAGGATGCAATATTTGTGATCAAAATATAGTATTCGAATTAGTCAACATTTAAGAGAAAAATGAAGCAGTTAATACAATTCATTGTTCTAAAAATACCAGGTGGTAAATACTTGGCGAAAGCTACTATCGTTATCATGATCCTTTAACGCGAGTATGTACGGATTGTGTGACCAGCGCCGTTGTCGTCGCTTCAACGTCGCGGCTTGTCGCTGACATCGCGTCGGCATCGACGCTCGTTGTCGACAATCCACTGGTACAGAACTGGATTAAAGAGGGAAAGTTTATTACCGCTTTTACGGCACAGCTTTTCCTTCTCGGCTCTGCTTTATACGTTACAGCAGAATCTCAGTTGGCTGATCGTTGAGACTGACTACAATATATATATACATGCATGCATACGTATGTACCTATGTGTCAAAGCTGTCGTACTTTCACTTTCTAGCAGCGTAGGAAAATGTTTAAAAGTGACAATTGTAAGAAGTAAGTTATTTTCGTAAATCGAATTTTTCTGTTAGGGTTAAAGTATTAAGAAACAGTCTTCAGCTGTTACAATTTATGCGTCTACCCTTAGCGGAATTCTCTAGACTTTTATTAATGTGATTTTCATTTTCGATTTTTTTATCCACCACAAAATACCTCAAGTTAATGAGGGGAAATATTTGTCAAAGCCAAAAGTCCCGGGTTCGATTCCCGGGGGGGGGGGGTGTGACAATAGCAACAAATATTTTCCCTCATTACTCTGAAGTAGTTTGTAGTGGATAAGAAAACTGAAAATGATTTTCCACATTAATATTTCATATTAACCGCTATTTGTAATTAAAAATGTAATAGTGTCTTTAGACTTTGTTTATATGAAACGCGCGAACAAGCGACCCGTTTAACAATCACAGGCACGGTTCCCGATGACATGAACTCTTTTATACAGGCAGACTTTCGTAAGTCATCGATATTGAAAAATATAAAAGCCAATTAAATAATATTCACCTATTTTGTGAAATTGTTAGCTTTTTTTTCTTCAATATACCTTAATGGTGAGTTATTTCATTGGATGACCAATTTTACTCGGTTAAT
>NW_020441265.1:0-2648 GCF_000699045.2 Agrilus planipennis
AAGTGGGCTAAAAGCAAACTCGCCGCAAGGGTAGGTTTTCCGTTAGCATCGCCCTGGGCACCGTAAAAAATGCTGTCCCATTACCTATATTCTACACAAAATGGATGAATTTTCAGAATGCTTTTCGATTTTCCGCTAAAAAAACCACTAATTGTTTCAAAATTGGGAAGTTATTGATTTCAGGCCGATTTTCGAAACCCGAAAATTAATTCATCAGATGTCGACGTTTTGAGATCATACAAAGCTAGCTCAAAAAAACAACGCCGGTTCTTGTAATTCCCATCAAACTCAGTTGATCCGTTCGATAATATTGACAGAAAGTTTCGAAAATTTTTTTTTCTTTTGAAACGACATTCAAATTTCTGGTGAAATCGAGATTTGGTATTCAGCTATGTCTTTGTGTTTTACAAAGGTTAACAAACGCTGTGGATCATACCTCAACCAGTTCATTCATTTAAAAGGTATATTTGGAAAATAGCAACTTGAGTATTTCGCAGCGCGTACAATTAATTTGTAAATGAGCTTTTTTAAACATTTTTGACAACGCAAAACAATTTTTCTTAAGTCCCGAATTTCGCCGCCTCTCCGAATTTACCGCCCCGGGCACTAGTCCCTAGTATTAATCCATCAGCATTGCTAAACTAAACCTAAAGAACATATTTTATTCTTTTGATGATGGAGTTAATGTGACTGCTATGAAAAATGACAATCCATTTAAACGCCCAGGTATCTAGTGCATGAACTTCTTTTTGTAAGATATATGCAAAAATTCACAACCCTGATATTCTCCTCCAACATCGCATGTACTTCGTCCCAAGTATCCATATCACGTATCAATACCGAATCATCAGCAAAAGTAATGACATTATCAAGTTGTAACATTAGCGAGTTAATGTATACCGAGAATAATAAGGGGCCTAATATAGTTCCCTGAGGTAGTCCTTAGTCAATCTATATAAAAATGGATCGCTAAATGTGTTGCTAAGCGCAAAATTCGAGAACAGCTGTTGCAATTTCGATAACATTTTTTTTTTGAAATATTCCTTGAAGTCCGAGGAAGGTTCTTATGAAGAGAAAAATTGCCCAGAAAAAAGACAAACCAATTTTTTTTATAACATTGAAACTGTTCCTAGTTAAGGAAAAGTGTATGACGGAGCTTCACTTGAGAACGGGGCTTAACAACCGATTTGACTGATTGTTTTTTAGTTGTATTTGTAATTGACAGGACAAGGCTTGCATGAAAGAAAATTTTTGGAAAATACACAGAAAAAGCCTAAAATTTTGACGTTTTGATATTGTGTTTTTTTGTTGTAATTCCATATTTTCGCTTTTTTTGACTTCGTGATTTTTTGCAGGCATTCTTTGGTAGAAGTAACCTGGATTATAACTCTCCACCTGTTGCTAACGGTGAGTACACATAAGTATGATTAATATCCCGCTCGTGAGGGATAAAAACACGACCTTTCCATTTAACTCTGCGTATCGCAATCGTGCAATTTAACATTAATCTGCCTCTCTNGGTAGATCTGTTTAGGTTGAAAATTGAAACTAAATAGGAAGAAGTGGAGATACGTGTTCAACTAGTTTTCGAACTTATAATGATGATGTTATTGTTATCAAATCTAAAATTTGACTTTTTACTGTTATTATTTAAGAAAAATGTTAATAATGAACTCACTTGTATACGTTGTTATGGTATTTATTATATGATGCATAAGCCAATAGTACTCCAAATCCAGGCCCTAACGAAAAGAAAACTTGAGTGGCAGCGTCAACCCATACCTGAAAAATATTAGTTACAAGGAATTACAAACAAATAATTGGAAAACGGAAACGCAATTCAAGAATGAATTAAAAATATTAAGAATAATTTATAATTTAAGATTTCAAGATTTTTGAACGCCAGATGTAATGCAGAGCGCGCCTAAACGTTTCAAATTTAACAAGTCTATTTTTAGTTTTTTGATAATTTGTGTGATGGGCTCCTGCCTCTTTAAAAATATGTACAGAAGTGTAAGTTATTTATAATTAGCATAAAAGTATATAAAGCAGAGGATACCGCAGGGTAGAGTCGTTTTCAACAAAAAGAAGTCACTCACAGAAATTCGAAAAAGGTTGTTAAAGGTGTATGTTTGGAGCACTGCATTGTACGAGTGCGAAACATGCAGTGGGTTAGAAGCGTTCGAAATGTTGTGTTACAGGCGAATGATGGGGATACCGTGGATACAGAAGGTTAGAAATGAAGAGGTATTAGAAAGAATAGGAGAACAGAGGACTCTATGGAAATCAACGTTAGTAGGACACCTTCTCAGATATGAAGATCTAGTCAGAGACATATTAGAGGCAGAAACGGAAGTTAGGAGGGGTAGAGGTAGACCTACATTAGATTAGTGTTCGCAGATAGTTAAGGATGTGGGTTGTTCTAGTTTTAGGCAAATGCGAAGATTAGCTCAGGATAGGGAAGAGTGAACGTGCGCGTCCAACCAGTCTTAAGGCTGACGACCTTATGAATTATTTAATTAGATTAAAAAATGAAAACTGTTAAATAGGAATAAGTGGGCTAAAAGCAAACTCGCCGCAAGGGTAGGTTTTCCGTTAGCATCGCCCTGGGCACCGTAAAAAATGCTGTCCCATTACCTATATTCTAC
>NW_020441266.1:0-2501 GCF_000699045.2 Agrilus planipennis
AATAAATTGATACAAAAATTCATTCATTCTATCTCTTTACACAATATTATTACTCCGTAAAAGCCGTATGTCTATGGTATCGTATTTTCTTAATGGCAATAATCAATTCATTAAATTCAATTTACGAATTTGGCTTATACATACATCCGGTCAGAGCAAAAATTGATTACTTGGATTAAGCACTCGACTGTAAATTGATCATCTTGTCAGTTCACGTATTCAGTTGCCTGCCTATAATTAGTAACGCCACTTTAAGGCTAAAACTTTCCCTATAATTTCTTTTAATTTATGTCATATTCCTGGTCAATCCTTTAAAGCAAAGTGAAAAAAAGCGAAATAATTCGTTTTACAGCTAAATGTGTGAAACGAATACAAACTACACCGATTTGAAGATACTACTTTTTTTGGTGCCTTCGTAACAGCATGCAACGGAAGTTGTAAATGGCAATTATTACCGGAAATGCAACGTCAACAGTAATTGAAAAATACTCGCGCATCTACTTTTACTTCTATCCTTTTTTATTCAAGGCAATTTTGTAGATCCATTCGATTCCAAGTATTCGTTATTAGTTACCCAAATATCCCTTTTATCTCTATCTAAGCGTCTATTTTTTTATAATTAATGTATTTTTTTTTAAAAGCTAATCTATTGATGATAAAAATGACGTTAAATAAATAAGTGAAATATTTTTATCAAAAATGGTTTTCTTACCGAAAGGATTCCAGGGCATTCGTTAAATGGAGGAGCTCCTTGCGTTGAAAACCAAATTAAGTAGAATAAAAATAATCCTATGTACAGGGGATAGTATAAACTAAGAAGGCACAGCACGATAAACTTAATGTATGTTACACCTGAAAAGAAAAATAATTATTAATAACTTTACAAACTATAAATGTAAAACTTTCAAAGTGATAACTGGTACATGGTACATAGAGACAAGAAATAAGTTTACGAATTTATAATTTCATTAAATTCTTGTAATTTTTAATTATATCTACACATAGATCATACATTTGTAGATCCAATGCAATTTATTCAGATAATATTAAATGTTAACAGAATTCTTTTTATTTCAAACTGTTCCATGAGTCACATAAAAAGGAAAAAAGATAATAAGCACCATTTTGTTCAAAACAAAATCGCTCAAAAGGAATAAACAAATAATAGTGACGTAATTGTAGCCTTTTTGTAAAGATCTGTGCTAAATTGACGCATGTCTATAGCTCCAACACAAAAACAAATAAAATAATACTTTTATCATTAATTTCGTAACATTAAATTCCATTCCTTTAATTAGATGTATATGGTGCAATTTTTTTTAAGTTTTAATTTTCAAATTTTTATTAAATGGCCCTCTTAGTGTTCCACCAGCAGAAACTGTCAGCTCGTTTATGTCGAAAATAAAAATTCTAATGTATATTTTAAAAAAAAAATCAAAATTCATTAACCATTTACGGCGAAGCGTGTGAAGGGGTATGTGCCCTATATGTCTTCCTTTAGTTACGCCCATGACTATTACACGATTAAGAAAGTACTTTATCATCCCATGCTTTGCCAAAAACTTGTACTTACATTTGCTGTAGCTAAAAGTGACCAATCAACATTTGTAAGAAGTTTTTCGAGGCCAGAATATTTAAAGTCTTCGTCGACTGCTTTCACTGCTAAGGCAATAAAACAACCGATGATGATAAGAACAAGTAGAATAAGTGACGTTACGAAAGCTCTTGTTCTTCGACATAGCCTGAATAGGTAATAAAATAAATATTAAATTAAAATAAAATAGAGTTTTGTTTTAAACTTACAAAATCGATACAGCTACCCATATGGCCAACAAAAACGCTATATATATTCCGTACCACTGAGGATCTGTATAGGGAGATTCTAAAAATGTTTTTCTGCAAGAAAAATTTTTTATTGTTTGTTTTTTGTTAGCATGATGTCTAAAAATATGATTACCTAATGCAGTCTTGACCTGAAGGATATATTGTTTCGTTATTTCCCTGAAACGTAACAAATTACTAAGTAATTAAATCAATTAAGATGTTAATTGGGAAATGTTCAAAAATTAAGCTGTTAGCTCTTGGTGAACCATATTGATTAATTTAAGATGAAACTTCAGATGAGAAAAACTTATTTGTACAGTTTCTTCAATAAAACATTTGTGAACCAATCCAAGAGTTCTTTCTCATTTGAGTTTTCATATTAAATTGATTGAGAAATTTTATGGGAAGTAAATTCCTAAAATATTAAGTGTTAATTTATTTGCAGTAATTTTTGTACTTTTTCAAAATTTTGGGTGTTTAAGATTAGAGAAAAAAAAAAGGTAAACTGTAGGTACCTGGTGTCTTATATTTTAGACCTACATAAATTAATTTGCTAATTTAATTAAATTTTATTGAAAAGAGGGGACCAACGATTGTGGAGGATTAAAGATTACCATAATATGATACAATGGCAGCTATTTCAAGTATTGTACAGAGGATTATAATGTTTCCTATAA
>NW_020441267.1:0-2574 GCF_000699045.2 Agrilus planipennis
GAATTTTATTTGAATTATAGTGTATGAAAATTGTCAAAATAATCAACTTTCAACCCCCATAACTTTTTATGGGGGTGAGACCGCCGCAATTTTTTGGTAGGGTTTTACTCAGATGACAACCCTTTTTCGATCCCCCCTACCACCACCCCCTTCGGGGTGGGGGGCATCACCTAACCACCATAACTTTTAAGGGGGGTGAGACCGCCACGAATTTTTTATGGTACAGTGATAGGGGAGACCTCCTCTTTCGATCCCAGCCCCCTCCCTTCGGGGTCATCATCTAGACCTTTACCAAATTTACTACGTATTTTAGTTGATATTGTAAATATAATTGTAATAATTTTTACGGCAAATACAGTCATTTACAGTCGAAAATTGTAATTTTTGCGTTGTCATAAAAATTTAGTTTTCTCAGTGTTGTTATGTCTGGAACGCGGCGCTGTACGGGTGCGAAACGTAGATGGTGAGCTCGGCGAAAAAATTTAGAAGTGTTTAAAATGTAGTGTTACAGGCGAATGATAAGGATACCGTGGATAGAGAAGCTTAGAAATGAAGAGGTATTAGAAAGAATAGGAGAACAGAGGACTCTATCGAAGTCAATGAAAAATATAGAACCGACACCAACGTTTCGCCTCTTATTGGGAGGCTTTATCAAAGCTAAAATATGTATAAATAGTAATTGTACAGAATTTAATTGTAGTGAACAGTTATTAGTTTCTTTTAGTTACTTGTAAGATTGTGTTTATTGTAAAAGAAAAACTTAACCCGGTTGTGATACAAAAGAAAAGATGTTCAGAAAAGCTCGCCGTTGTCACTTCGAAGGCTTCTTACACAGAATGGAATTCTTAACAAACGTTGAGCGTATGAATGTCGCAACCCTAAAGATGTATTTAGAATAGACGACATTCAGTTACATTTAAGGATGAAAAGCAACTTGTAAAACACTTGGTACGCACTTCAAATGTGACATCATATAACGTGTATACAGCCAGTAAAAAAAAGGTATACGTAAATGTCATTTCATTTCTTACGCTTTTACCATTTTCCTTTTTAAGGATTAAGTAAGTTTTGCAGAATAGGTCAAGTGCGAAGGTGCAAATGCGAGGATCTTAAAAACGTTTAGTCGCTATCTAAAATAGTCGTGAGCAAAAGTAAGGGTAATTGTAAGATAAGCTCACGAAAATCTTAGTAGATCCCTTATATTCCATTTAACTTTGAAACTTGTACTTTTCATCATCTTTCCAATTGTGTAGTTAACGTTATATTTCTGTATACTTTAACTCTATTTATTTATTTATTCAATGCAGTTTATTTTACGTCCACTTTTTAACAATCGCTCATTTATTTCAATGTACATTTAAGCATCATTTATGATATGACTGTATATCAACGTTTGTACTTCTCGTTTTCACAGTATTTATATCACCTCTCTTTAACTGACTGCCTTCCGTGGGATACCTGTTACATATCCATACGGTCGCCGAATATTCCTAATTACTTTCTCGTTAGTTCCTTCTATCGCGCGGTTTTGTGCTGCTGTCTTTTCGAATGATTTACGACCTACAATTGCCGATATAAAAGGTGCAAAGGTGCCGCTGGTATCGATCGACGCCCGAGGCACTCGCTTATAACTGGTCTAGTGAAGTTGACCAAACTTATAAAGACATAATCATCATCATTATAAGGCCGTCAGTCCTAAGACTACTCCTCTTAACTCTAATATGTCTGATTAGACCTTCATGCCTGAGAAGGTGTCCTACCAACCTATCTCGTCTAACGTTTCCTTTTCCGCCGCGCCCACCGTCCATGTTTCGAACCCATACAGCGCCGCGCTCCAAACATACACCTTTAGCGACACGACCCTGCGCTATCCTCTGCTTTATATTCCTACTACTTCTTCCATCCTGATTTACCTGACTTCCTAGGTACCTACCTGAAATCAGCCACTTTCTTTTGAGAATATTTCACATTAAAGAGAACCTTTAAGAAAATGAATTCAATAATATAATGATAAATAAAAAGTTCATAATATCCAGCACTTTTCACTTTTATAAAATTTCAATTTCTTTTCGATCTCTATACATTCTTATCTTCGGAATGGCGACATTAATCTATTCCAGAACGATTTTTTCTAAAAATATACCGTACCTCTGGTTGGCTCTCTCCGTGAACCACGCAGACCAATTGTGCTTCATAGCCTTCTGCTGAGTGAACAATAGGTCTCTCAACTGTTATTTCTGGAGGATCTGTAACAAATGAAAATACAAATTGTAATCGCAATTGTGTTTTAGTTTTATTACTTAAACATAAATACATATATAGTCCATTTCAATTTGTCTGAATTGTGACCTTGAAGAAATCTGCGCGAAGATAGAAAGAATACACACTAGGCGTGAGCAAGACAGGAATAGTTGGAACAAGCTTGAACGAGCAGAGCTCTCGATGGGCGGTCTTAGGAGATCGGCTAGAACTGTACAGTACTAGACGAAAATGTTTAGCAAATTCTTAAAACAAAAATGTATATAAATTAACAATAGAAAACAAAGCAAAATTTATAGGTGTGTAGAGCGTTAA
>NW_020441268.1:0-2491 GCF_000699045.2 Agrilus planipennis
ATATACATATGTATGTACATATAATTAAAATCGAGAGAATGCAGGTTGAGAAGGCAATTGAATAAAACTACCGATAAAAGGTCTCCTGACCTAGAGAGCACTTAATTACGAGATAATCATTTATGTAGATAATGTGTAGAAACACGTGCATAATGTACAATATAGGTGCTTATTTATAGTTAGTTATTAGGGTGGGTACGTCCCACACTCGATACATACGTACACATATACATACGTGCATATGTACGTATGTACGCTCGTAGATGTGTTTACCTATATATCTTATACTAACTGATAATGATATACGCGAATGATGTAGTCATTTAAGCAACATCAACACAACATAGGTAGATAGACAGCTTAGGTACGATTAGTCGAGTCGAATAGTTTCATTCGGACATTTTTTATTCGTTCGCACGATTGCGGATTATGTAAGTTAATATCGCAATGTTTATAAGTATCTATGGCTAACAAGTTAACGCGGGTACGTACATGTAGAGCAGTTCGACGGCGATGCGGCGATAAATGACGCGAAAATTTAGTTCCTTAAAACGGTAAAAAATTTCTATTTTTGGATTCGCGCGCAACGGCGAGAGAGGGAGACGACAACGCGACGAGTCCTTGCTACAGTTTATTTTGCTAAAGATGCGTGTAATTTGTGTTTTGTTTATTGTACATGGTATATCCCCGGTGTGACGTAAAAGAAAGAACATCAATGAACATGCTCCTGCTGTCTCACCCCCCTCCACTGTGGCCGCCGCCGTCAGGACCTATAATACAGACGATGATAGTAGAATCGCGGCATAATAATTACACAAAACACAGAGAGAAGAACCGAAGCTATAGTAGTGGAAAACTAGTCCTTTGCTGTTTGTTGATAAGTCATCAACTTTCTGCGTGCGTCTGACTGTTCGTCTCCTCCGCTCGTTTGTTCGCAATCATCGACAGTGAGAGACCCGGCTGCGGCTTCGACGTTTCCAAGAATTTATTATAAGTGAAACAACTCACCCACACCTCACATAAATGGCAGTGCGGATTTTACTCGAAGGTAATCATCATTTGTTCCAAATTGTGTTGTAAAACGCTCGCAATCGTATTGCCGCAAAAATACTTACACATCGCAAGTGCTGAATAACAGAGATGTGTCACGTTAGGTACATACTCGCGACGTCTAGATTTTTACCAGCATGCACCTCTGAGTATGCAGAAATGTGTTTAAAAAAATGTTTCAGTCGGGGTCATAAAGATCGCGAATCCATTCAAACCGTAAATAACGCGAGCATCTTTCAGTGGTCGAGTTGGGTCGGTGAGTTCAATGCGGGTGCTTCGACATACCTACATGTACCTATGTATACCAAACACAACAGTCTGGTTGCAACCGCGAAACCTCACGCGACTTCACCACTTATCGTAAGCAGCGACTGTCTGACGGACATACCGATCGTCGTGTCCGTCGAATTTTCTTATTAGATGCCAAATGGTCGCGTAATAACTAACTACAAACTTCATTACAATCAGTAATAATACAGTAACAGTAGGTAGTACCGTAACTAATGCGATCGTTACCGTGGTTTGTCATTATCCGTCGCGTTTACGCGCCCGTTCAAAATATCACCGGAATTATTCATGAATCACGGCGCGACCACCTGTTGAAATTACTACTTCCCGTCGTCGCCGTCGTTCTCGTTTTCATCAATGAATTTCGCTGTTTTGCAGGATCACTGAGGACTACCGCTGCGGCAATTGGTCTAGCGGCGCTGGTCGCAGCGTCGCTCCTATTACCCGTCGCACGTTGTGCCCCCGCACCGGTGTACGAAAATGAAGAAAAACCGTGGTGGCACAATCCCTGCAGTTATAATCCCAATAGGATACGGCATAGCAGAGGCATACCGCCAGCCGTCAAAACTCAACTCAAAACTATCGTAAATATGTTCAATAGTCGAGTGTCACAGCACGTACAGCGGTACTGTTCAAAGGTAAATTTTTAAATTCTGTGTTTTTTCACTGCTTTTAAACTCTCCTGAAAATCGGAAAATTCTCTTCTTCTCCGTAATTCTCCAATAAATAAATAAATAAATTTCACCAATGAGTGCTTTTCTTTCTTTATAGTTCGAAAGTACCGTGCACAGCAAGCAAATTAAGAAACCAGATTGGCTTCCTACAAAGAAGTTCTTCCAATCTCTTGACGATAATGTTTCGGTAAGTTTCAACAACAAATTCACTTTGCTAAAAAGGGAATCCAATTTATTTCCTTTACTAATCTGAAATAGCAAAAATTGTATAAAAGGTGAATTGTTCCTTTTTTTTGGTTAAAGGCTCTTCCGGAGTTTCATTATCAAATTCAAATTCACGCCGCGACTTTACATAAATTATGGAATATGCACATCGAGTCGGCTGTGAGTTCTTTCGACGGAATAGAACGTAGCAACTTAATGAACGACACCGCACAACATATGAAATCTCTCCTTTGTGAGGTGGAAACTGCCATGAA
>NW_020441269.1:0-2525 GCF_000699045.2 Agrilus planipennis
GCTAAATAAATTAAACCGTGCCAAGGTCACTTTATTCGTATATTTGTCAATTATCAACTTTTATAAAAATTTTACAGTTAGGCGATGAAGGTACTTTCAATGACACCAGCTCTCGGACTAGTAACAATCAGACGCAGCTTAACCCAAAATTTCCAAAAATCCCCGGAAAAAATAAAAAATTATAGATTCAGGATAGTGTTGAGAGCATAATCGATCAATAAAATTTAAACCTACAGACAAGTCGTTAGAAGTATAATTAATTGTATATATTGTTTTAAGTATGTAGTTGTCTTGGTGGAATTATACCATGACCCAGATGCGGAGGGGAAAAAGAAGATGTGGAGTACAACAAGGACAAAGCACTAAAGGAAACACTACCATCTACATCACCACAATTTTAGGACAATATTACAAATAAAAAATAAGGGGAATGCATAACTGCACTTTAAAAAAAGAAAGCATTGTCACTTGTACTTAGAAAATGTACGATTTGCATATCAAAATGATAGATTTTAAATTATTCTAATAGGTTTTAAACAGGCAGCGGATAAAAGCACAATAATCGTTGCATAAATAATATATGACCGTCAAGAGAATGTGCTGTGAAATGCAGAAACATAATAATACACTCAGAGAGTCATATGCTTTATTTACCTTACAAAACGTAATCATGAAATACTTTAGCGCAGCTCGTGTATAAAATTCGTGCGGACGTGTACATTTATTACGTTTTACGTATTGCAACGGTACTTTTTTCAAAATAAGTGACATCTACACTCAAGTGGAATTCTTAATTAATTCTAGAGAAGCATATATGGGACCTCTCTATAATAATTGGATATACGGCAACGAGTTGTCTACAAAATACAACAATAATGTTTGTATCTAATAAAAATAAAAACAGAACAATAGTCTTACATAAAATGACGGAAGTTTCATCATAAGGTCGTCAGTCTGAAGACTGGTTGGACACGCACCTCCACTCTTTCCTACCCTGAGCTAATTTCTACCTCTACTCCTCATAACTCCTATTTATGCATCTAATATATCTCTGATTAGTCCTTCGTGCTTAAGAAGGTGTCCTACCAACCGATCTCGCCTATTTCTTATTGACTTCCACAGAGTCCTCTGTTCTCCTATTCTTTCTAATACCTCTTTATTTGTAACCTTCTCTATCCACGGTACCTCATCATTCGTCTGTAGCATCACATTTCGAACGCTTCTAACCTTTTCTTTCCGCCGCGCCCGCTGTCCGTATTTTGCACCCATATAGCGCCATGCTCCAAACATACACCTTTAACAACCTTTGTCGAATTTCTAAATTATCCATTTTGTTAAATGTTTAAAAAATAAATATATATACAAAAACTCATTTATAACGTATACGCTTATTACGAACTCGCGGTTATAGCGTCCGAGTCACAAATACTAGACTACAAGGATTTCACACTCCTATTTTAAATTTCGTGTTGAAAAAGGTTTTTATCGAAGGAGGGTCTAGTGTTCCCATGACTTATAAGTACATTATGACGAGTTTTACTGTATGACATTACAAATTTAGATAATAATAAATGTTTTGGAAAATTATATCCTTTTTCGGTTTGTTGCATATGTATATTGTTAATAATTTAATTATTTCTATCGTCAAAATTCGAGGCCAGCATGCTGTTCGATAATACTTTACACACATAAAAATTTAGAAATTAGAAAATTGTTTTTCCATATATATGTCATACTTCTACTCAGATCAGCCCAAGATGAAGCAAGACTGCAGCGAGTCATTACGTATATAGATATTTTGATAAATGCATCACGGGCACTTATGTTAGATAATATCGTATAAACCGTTTGATAATGTCGAATGAAATTTTATAAATCCCTAATCTTTAAAATGCTAAATCGATCGCCTTTAGGACTCATGCACCTTTTGTCTTTTGTCATCTTTATACAATCTTTAAACGAAAAGTCCAATTTTCAATGGAAAACAATCAAACGGACAAAAGTAGCGTAGAACATTATTCTACAGTGAAGTGATTTATTAACCCTTGTACTTCTTAATTTGCCTCAAGATCGTAAAATACTTAGGTAAAGGGTAACATTAAAAAAAGATGTATAACCTTAATACCATAACCTAATTATTCCATTGGTGACCATTTTACTGTAATCGTTAGCAACAACCAAACCATTTCCCTAGAGAGTTTAATCGTATACTAAATTGCAATTTAGGTTTTTACTAGAATTTTTCTTATTTATTGTTTTTTATTGAAAAAATAAGTAATCACGTCCCAATAAAATTACTTAGGGCACTTTTGAAGAGCAGAGCGAGGATACCGTGGATAGAAAGGGTTACTGAAGAGGTATTCTCAGGCATGAAGGTTTAGTCAGAGACATATTAGAGACAGAAACAGGAGTTAGAAGGGGTAGAGGTAGAGTGAATCGATTTGTAATTTTTACAGGAGTTTTAGAATTGAATCAGGAACACTCTTCCAAATTTTTATTTGTCTCGTAGCATTCAAACATCCTTA
>NW_020441270.1:0-596 GCF_000699045.2 Agrilus planipennis
GCCTGAGAAGGTGTCCTACCAACCTATCTCGCCTCTTTTTTATTGTCTTCCATAGAGTCCTCTGTTCTCCTATTCTTTCCAATACCTCTTCATTTCTAACCTTTTCTACCTACGATATCCTTATAATCCGCCTATAACACCACATTTCGAACGCTTCTAACCTTTTCTTTTCCGCCGCTCCCACTGTTCACGTTTCGCACCTGTACAACGCCGTGCTCCAAACATACACCTTCAACAACCTTTTTCGAATTTATAAATTAACGGTATGCGAGCAAAGAAGTGACTTCTTTTTATTAAAGGCGACACGACCCTGCGCTATCGTCTGCTTTATATCCCTACTACTCCTTCCATCCTCACTTATATTTAACATCTTGTCCCATTTAACATTGTCAAAAGCTTTCTCTAAATCTACAAATCCTATGTACGCACTCTTTCCTTTTTCTATCGTTTTCTCTATTGTTACCCGTAAAGCTAGAATGGCCTCCCGCGTTCCTCTATTTCTTCTAAACCCAAATTGATCTTCCCCTAATAGTTCTTCCGCCCTTTTTTCCATCCTCCTCTGTACAATTCTAGTTAAGATTTTTGACGCATGGGAA
>NW_020441270.1:1024-2713 GCF_000699045.2 Agrilus planipennis
AAACTCAGGTGGTAGTATAAGATAATCTTAGCCTAGCCCATTCTAACCTAATTCGGCGTAATTTACAATCCGAAGCCGGTCCTCTGGTTATTTCTCATTGAAACCGACTAAACATTGCAAAAACAGCTCTATCTATGGATTCAGCGAACGAAGAGAGTCAATTCCAAACCACTGCCACAAAACATATATATTAAATCCAAATTTGACAGCATAGTCTCTTCGATTGTTTTTAGATTTATATCAAAATGCAATATTAATATGCAGCATCACTTGTTTTCTGTATTATACATCCTTTAAGGTGGACTATGCTGTGAAAACTATATATATAAGCTCATTTACGGTTCCCAGCTCAACTTCCAATTTTAATATTTAATGTCCTCCCTCCGAATTGTTCCGACTTGCTCGTATTTTCCAAGTGAATTAAATTTTTGATAGCTCTGTCTACGAAAAGTTAACTGCGACTTTATTAAACTTAATTACGAAGAAAACAAAAAATCTTATACCGGAGTTACTACTATTATTCATTACTAATTTAAGTACTAATAGAACTCGTTTCTTCGAGGTCGGTTTGTATGTAGCTTCTTAAATACAATTTATATATTTCTTCCATTAGACAGCATCATCAACCCTCTCCATCGAGTTCAGTTTTTGCAATTCATAATGCAAAGTATCACATTGCTTAAAACTTTTATGTAAATACTTAAATTGTCAAATGAAACTTTTATAATTTTTTGTGCAACAAATAACAGTTCTATTTGTTGATTGGTCACTGCTTCTTACAGAGCGAACAGTTTAAAATGATCCCTTTTCTTTTTATTGGAACATTTAAATGAAATAAAAGAATGATGACGGCGCCAAAATATATTTTTATTAAAAATGTATTCAAGCTACAATATAAATCTCATTGTACGCAGGTAGAAAGCGGCAAATAATACAAGTCGAACCTTAAGAACGCGTTGTGAGCGTTCAACAATTGACAAAACGCGTTCCGGCTGTTCAACAGTTACCAGAACGCTTTGCGAGTGTTTAAAAACAGCCAAAACGCGTTATGTGCGTTCGAAGGCAGCCAGAACGCGATGTGGCAATTTTTTCCGGTCACTGAACGTTTTCGATCTTCGGGCCTAACATATACAATTACAACTTACACTACTTCGGATTTTCATCTCCAACCCCTGCGCTTCCTCCAATTAAAAACTCTTGTAGGGTATTCTACAAGGTCACTCCGACCCTTCTCATCCGTTTTTCCACCCAGCCTACAGAGGGCATTTGTCCATCGAAACCGAATGTCCTGCAAGACGCATCAAGTATAGACACCTACAATTTATAACGACAAAATCATTATAATTGGAAACATACCTATCAGTATGGACTACTGTCTCGTACCAAAAATAAAAAGAATCAAGTATATCTAAGCGTGTAATCACTAATAGCTTAAGAAAGGAAACAAAATGCCTTCAATTTTTCTTTTTGATAAAATTGTAAAGAAAATAGTCTGATTTAGAATTTATAGGTATTTCCAGTCTAGGAAAGTAGTACGTCATTTATTAGTTTAACAATTTATAAAAAAAGGACTTTTTTATATTTACCCTCTAGTGCTTTTTTAGCTACATACATATTGTATTTTATTCCCTATACATAGTGTGCAGAAATAATTACCGATCTTGCACGAGAGCATTATCATCATCAAAA
>NW_020441271.1:0-1246 GCF_000699045.2 Agrilus planipennis
TTTCTCTCCATTTAAAGACCACTCCTTATAACGCCGAAAAATGTTCAGTCCCTCAAATGTCGTTATATAGAGTTTACACTGTATGTAGTTTCCACCCCCAATCGTAATATTACAGAAAAGTATCATTAATCTGATTTACACTATTTAGTGTTAGGTCAAGTGCCGGGTTTGGATTCAGCACCAGGGAGCCTATTCTCAATTTTTTTTTCGTTATAATAACAATGCCGTTAAGTTGCTCCCTTCCACTGACTCATACTAGCGAGTGCTAGCAACTTAACGATATCGGTATTATAACGAAAAAAGTTATCATTAGCTTTTATTTATCTAAATCTATTCTCTATTCTTTCGATGGAGGGAAAGGCATAGGTACTGGAAAAGTATGAAGACATTAATTAAAGTAATAAAAGATTCGTTTTGAAGACAATTAAAAAATTTTAAACATTACTATTATTGTAATGTACGAGGTCTATTCAAAATGCATTGTGAACTTTGAATGTTCTCGGGTTACGTATATTCGTTCTTTTTTTGTGGTGTTATGTTGGTACTCATGTCTCTGACTTATACCGACAAGTTCGGCCATGTTGAATTTTCAATTCATTTTTTTCATTCATTGTCTCGTTTTCGATTTTTGCCTATTCCAAAAAATGGATAAAAAAATCTGTATTAAATTTTGTGTGAAAAACAAAAGTAAGTTCCGAATGTTAACTGTGGCATATGGTGAAGCTACCTTGGACCGAAGCAACGTTTATTGGTGGTAGAAAAAAGGTTCTCAGAGGGTCGAAACATGAACAATGAAAAGCGTACCGGACGCCCGAGCACGTCAAGAACAGATGAAAACATTGATAAAGTGAAGAAAATAATATTGGCCAATCGTCGAATTACCGTTAGAGAAGTTGCTGAGGACCTAAACATATCAATTGACTCCTGTCATTCGATTTTCACCAATGATTTGGGCATAAAACGGATCGCTGCGAAATTCGTACCAAAATTGCTCAATTTCGACCTACAACAGCATCGCATTAAGATTGCTGAGGAGCTGTCGGACTCTGTCCGCGACGAGCCAAATTTGATCCAGAGGGTCATAACTGGTGACGAATCATGGGTTTATAGTTATGACGTGAAAACCAAGCCCCAATCACTCCAATGGAAACTGCATTACGAGCTAAGACCGAAAAAAGCACGTCATGTTAGGTTGAATGTGAAGCTTTTGCTTACAGTTTTCTTCGATTGCAGGGGCGTGGTGCAT
>NW_020441271.1:2768-4101 GCF_000699045.2 Agrilus planipennis
CTCTATGGAAGTCAATAAAAAATAGGCGAGATAGGTTGGTAGGACACCTTCTCAGGCATGAAGGTCTAGTCAGAGACATATTAGAGGCAGAAACAGGAGTTAAGAGGAGTAGAGGTAGATCTAGATTAGATTACTGTTCACAAATAGTTAATGATGTGGGATGTTCTAGTTTTAGGAACATGCGAAGGTTAGCTCAGGATAGGAAAGAGTAGAGGTGCGTGTCCAACCACTCTTAGGACTGATGATGAAATCTCTAAAAACTTCGCACCACACACTTAACGAAAACAGTTCTTGAAATCGTGAAGGATGTGCAACATGTGAATTTGCGTCGCATCAATAGTAATTGTTGTGAAAATTCAAAATTGAAGTAGAGCAAATTTGTCTGTAAACAACACCCTATGAAAAAAGTTAGGCTATGCAGCACTTTTTCGAAATCCACTCGTAGCTGAAAATCAGTTTCAAGCAACGCTTGCACTTTCTGGAAGTTATAGGGATGCAGCGACTGTTCCTTTAAAATTTGCCACACTGTCACATGAGAGGTGTTTGCCGTGTTTCCACGAGCAGTATTTTCTCAGAATGTTTTTGGATAAAATGACCAAAGTGAATAAAATTCCAGTGTAAAACAAAACTATGTACACACTTTATTTACAACACTTAAACATATTCAGAACATAAAAACAATATAAAAACGGAAGACAAAATTAGCGACAAAAACTAGACCTGGTTAAGCTGAACGACAAAACTTAACTTTCTGAATTAAAACTACTACAAAATGGAATAAAATCAAACCTATAATAATACCACCACCAGTACCTGCGAGAACAAAGCTATAGAAAAGTATCGGAAGAGACACAAAAATTTATAGATATCATTACAGTGTAATGCAATTAAATAAGGGTAGCTGACCGACGAAGCCTTCGTAGAATTTATCTATTGGGACCAAATGTTTTGAGAGGCCCCAACAGGGTGATATTTGTAATAATGTACATTTATACACTATAGCAGCCAATGCAGTAACTTATATAAATATGGAAAATTACACCATGCTTAATATTGCATACTTATCCCTAATCCTAATAACTACAACTGAAATTACATTGTAACAAGAGGAGCCAACATTCCTTGCTATTTCGCGTGTACTCTTTTGGGGATTATCTCCTTTGAAATCAAAGATTTCGTCCCTACAGCGGCGATATAGTTCCAACCCGTAAATAAGTATCATACCGCATTATTGTAACAACAACGCTTCTACAGTGACATACTGACCTACACTGATAATTGATGCTGTATTGCCGAATTACTTTATTGACCTGCACTTTGATTACCTCATATA
>NW_020441272.1:0-2469 GCF_000699045.2 Agrilus planipennis
GCATAAAAACAGGAAATAGCAGATCCCATAGGTAGGCTGTCAGTTTGTGCATTACATTTATGAGATTATCTTTTTTTATTTCCGTATCAAGGACGTGAATGTTTATATTTAAAGTTAAAGAATGTTTTAATTCTGAAATAGTTATTGATGGAAATATTTTTTGACGACGAAGGATACTAATTTTCCGTTGGGAGATATTATGCTATTTTTTATTTTATTAGTCAATTCTAAGTTATTTTTAGAAAGAATTTTTCCCTGTCGTCAAAAATCGGAACACTATTTACAATTTTAGCTATTTCTAATTTAACCTTTTTTGTAGGATGTACTTTCAATTCTTTTGTGTTCATATTATCAATAAATTTTGACATTTTTTGTAAATATGAGTCTTTTGTAATAATGGTGATCGTGTTGTCTTTATCAGCTTTGCACAAAATTAAGTCTTTACATTTTAGTTTCTTTTTAATGGATTGTAAATTTATGAATTCTGATCGGCATTTTTTGTTAATTTGGTAGGTTTTTTACGAAGTTGTTTTTAATAGTTTTACCCACTATTTTGCCGCTTTCTAAAGCTGCGTCAGATTCGACAGCATTTTTGTTCAGTTGAAATTTCGGTATGTATTTGAGTCCTTTTTTTTCGATTTCTAGTTGTGTGAAATTTGTTGTTATGAGGTTCATGTTCCGTGGATAAAATTGCTGGGTTTGTGATTTGTTTTTGTTATAGTGAACGTTTTTAGTGTTTGTTGCTATAAAGGCTTCTAATTTTTTCTTTTGGGCGATGTAGTACTTATGGACTATTTCACTCTTCTCTCATTTCTTCTGTCACTGAAACGGTAAAGGTTGCAAATTCCAAGGAGTGTAGTTTTTGTACTAACTATGTGACGAAAAGATATTCACTTATTTTATTTCGTAGACTAAACCACTTTTTAATTTCTTTCTTCAGCCATGCCACTCTAGAGAAGTTAACACTATTTGTTGCTTGTGCACAGGTATTTGTGCAAGCTATATGAATGAATTTAGGAAGTACTTTCTTTCTTAGGCACGACGTGGTAAACCGCAAAGGATTGTTGATAGTGCGAAACTTAAAGTAGTTCCTTCTGTATAAAACGGCTAAATTATAGCTGCTCAAGTTTTTTAAAAAATAAAAGATATCTTCCGTTAGCTCTTGGTGAACCATCATGAATAAATAACACACTTGGAAGTTGGTTTGCGATAAAACAGGGTAAAATATGACAAAAAGTAGGCAACTTTAAGCATCGATATCTCGGCGAATTTTCATCGTACAAAAAAGAATAAATAATGAAAAGGTGTGTTTTCAAGGATTATATTTTCCCTTGACATTTTTATACAGCTAAATTGCCCAAGAAAAAGGTTATAGGCGATTAAAGAAAAAGAAAGAAACGGCGATTTTTTTGAAATTTCCTATTTTCCGATGGTAAATTCAATTTTATAAAAACAAGTACTATAGTAAAACCTTGCTTCATTTTTGAATTATTTGGAGAAAACTAAAAGGAATGTCTTTTTTTAAATTACTCAATAACGCACCCCTTAAAAAAGGAGCACTTTGTGGTTTTATCATCTTTACAGGGCAAACTATCATATTCAATCATAAAATACCTTTAACACAATTGTTCCATACTAAAGTCTCTATTCAATAATCTATTATAGACACTATAAAAATTAAAATAAAAGCTTGCTATCTTACAAAGTAAACTTTTACATGAAAAGTTGGATAAAGTAAAACATATATTTGCAAGTATCGATTGTTAATAGAGTACTTAAGCTCTATTACCGTATATCTACTCTTAAAAAGCTGGTGCTTATCGATCAGTTAGATATGTTAAATTGTTGGCTAGCAACCAGTTTTCCATTGGTGGAATAAGCTTATACTTTATAAAGAATGCAACATCAAGTTCCTACACCGGAAGCGTTAATGGTTAAAAAAGCGTTAGTAAGATTTTTACGGGTGAATAACTGAAATTGTGTAAACATTAAGAGAAATTTGCTTTTTCTTTTTAGTTACTAATGTTGAAGAATATAAAAAACTAAGGTTATGGGAAGCACACAGCTGAAGTTAAAATAAGGTTACCTTGGGTTAGTTTAAATCGATTATGCGTTTAATCCGTTACACTAAGAAATAATATTGTAACACCACAAATTTTAGTGAATATCTAAAACTTAAATCATCATAAAACGCACTTTTTATTTTAATTTTCATCTTCTCAATAATAATTAGCGATAACCAATTTTGATTCCTGCTTCATGGATAGTTACTGCTGTCTTATAATTTTTTATGCTATAAATAAAATCCATTTACTATCTTCAGTTCGAATCTTGTCATTTTACCTCTTGCATAAATTCCAGAAATTCTTTTCTATTCAGCTATAAAAATTGTTAACGAAATGAAGAATCTAAGAATAGAAACATAAAAACCAGTAGTTGAAATATTAAGGAAACCGAAGTTGATAATGG
>NW_020441273.1:0-2479 GCF_000699045.2 Agrilus planipennis
ACGATTTTGCCAGCGCGCATCCAAGACATTGGAAGCGGCACATCGCTAGAGAAAGTAAATGAAGTATAGTAGTTCGTTGTTTTTGAAGTATGCACTAAAAAGGTTTTCCACCTTTTTCTTTTGATTTTTAAGTTGCCATTCCATTTCTTTAAGGCATAAGTAAAAAAAACTTTTGCTCAAAAATTCTTAAGACCACAGATTGAGGCTGGGTGCTTTTCTTTTTATGTTTATAAGCTTACGGCACCTTTTGAGTTTAGTGTTTGGTTTAGTTCAATTACCCAAGAAACTTATAGATAATAAATATAGTTAATATATTTACGAAAATTGGCTTTAAATATTGCAAACCCTAAGTAGGTACTGAAATTTAGGAGCAATAAAAAAATTTACATTTACCTTTAGCATTTCTTTTTGATTTAACATTCGTTTTCCAATTTCCAAGTTCACTTACTTACTTAGCACTTTATAACACCTTTATTAATCAGTAATAAACATAATCAACAATTGATTATTTATCATTGCAATTTAAGATTTATTTTAAATATTTTTTTATTACCTACAGATACGATAGTTTTTAATGGGCTTTCCATAGGTGTGCTTAAGGCTGACTAAATCAAAAATGAAGTACGTGGTAATGTACCAAACGAGTTGATATCAGCAACTGATAAGGAATGTAAACAATGTTAACTGTGACATAAATTGTAGGATTTGACAATTCGCAATGCATCTGGCAAGGCAGTAATTTATTAACGTCGTTGGTCTTTTTTTTCGTCAGCTAATAACAAATTTTATATTGGCGTTTTATTATCCTCAATCGACCTTTTAGTTTTCTTTTTAACCAATCTTAACCTTATCAGTAAGTTAGGTAATAGATAAGTAACAGAAATGTGATTTATTTGAAATAGTTGCATTTAAAATGCAAATACAAAATAAAAAATACCTATTTTTATCTTGCATTTAACTAGTCTTTTTAAAAAAGAATTTTGAATTTTATTTAAAATACATTTTACCCATATCTATATAATAAGTAAGTTTGTTTTCGTTGTCTAGCGACATTTTAATACGAAACTCTTTAGTTATTCTATCTTTCGGAAGGTTTTTTTACCTGTTGCATCGCTGTGTGCTGTCTCTTCATGTAAGGTCTAGTGTACGTGACTATTTTCTCTTTGGGGTAGTTAGTGTGATCAGTCCAAGACTTGGAGCGATGTGATCCGCCACCGGGTGGCATTCGTAGGGCTTGAGGTGTGTCAGCGGCCGCTGGTACCGGCCAAGACGGATACTTTTCGTGTCCAGGACCGTACTTGACTGATTTAAGGGTCGAGGAGTCTCGTACAGGTGGAGCGGGTGGTGGTGAATCATCGTCACGAGTCGGAGCCGTGGTTGACACCGAGTCGAAGTTTAAACCTTAAAAACAAATGCAGAAAATTACAATCGCACTCCATTAATATCACTTATAAAATCCAATAATCAATTTAAAAATGATTCTTGCATCCTACATTATGGTTGTGTACAAAATTTTTGTTAGGACTTAAGCTTTTGTTTTAAATGAATTTAAAGTTCGGCAAAGTTTGCGTTCTTTCATCCGTATTGAAACGATTCTCCCATTTTGTCCTATATAAGTCGAAAGATATTCGTACTAATATCACAAGAACGATGAATCTTAAGACAAGGTGGGTCTATCCGAAGTATGACTTATAAAAAGCAATTTCATATAATAATTTTTTCTTTATGTATTTGTTACAATTTATGTGCATCGGACGCCTATCAGTTTATAATCTCTGAATGTTATTCCTCGAAAGCTTTCTTTACGACTAGATCAACCAACTTTCCATTGCACCTTAATTCTATTATTATTGTAAGACCTTTTCATCATCAGTGTCTGTTGTTTGGCTGTATCATCAAACGTACAAGTCTTTTGGANATGCAAAGATGTGCTTGTTACTGCCTAAAATATAAAAATTTACCGCTTTTACTATGAGAAATTATATAAATTCCGTTCAGGTCCTCTCAAACCTTAAAGCAATATTAAAAACACCGGACAAGCTGTTAGGTTAAATATTGTATTCAATTTTAATTCATGACCGCTTTCAATCACAAATAATAAATTGAATATAAAACTTGTAATTAGGACATATGTCAAAGAAAAATACAATTATATAGTTTTCACGGAATATAATTAGGGAAGCTCTAACGACTGTTTCAAGTTTAATCGTTTTAGAAGTGTATAAACAACAAGAATCAAACAAAAATGAGCAAAAATTGTGTTAAATGCTATTAACAGGTAGTATATTGGTACAGATTTGTTTGAAATTATTATAATGCTTTTTTATAACCAGCTTTCCGCAATAACCATTGATTTTATTAAAATACATTTAGCTAAATTATCTTATCTATGTGCAGTCATGGTTTTCGACTCGAACTACTATTCATGATTGAACAAAACTTTTGGCAGGTACTGTATGAAAAAGTATGTTTAATGAAC
>NW_020441274.1:0-807 GCF_000699045.2 Agrilus planipennis
TGGTGTTTTTTAAATCAGTTACATACATAAAAGTCAATATTTTTGACCCCTTACAGTACATAACACATAAATACATAAAATTAGATTAGACTATATAGAATTATGTAGACGCTTATTAGATGATTACTTTTTTTTATGCTACTTTTTTTTGGTATAAAAATAGTACGAGCCCCTTGCAGTGGGTGGCACGGGGTCTCCAAAAAGTACCTTTTCTTTTATGCATATTCCCAGTTCAAAATCATCCCACGAGTCACATTTGTAAGCTTCATAATTTGCGTTGATGCTTTCTTCAAAAAGGACCCAACTTTGTCCGTGGCTACAGGCTTTTATTATCTAAAGAGAACAAAATACTTTAGAGTCAGATTTTTGGTTCGGGTCTAAAAGGGAAAGGTTTAAACCTCGTCCACTCCGGAGCAGCCTGGTTGAGGAGGGGTGCCACCATTGGGATAGAAATCTACGTGACCTATCTGGGACAATATTCCCAAAAAACCCCCGCAAGTGTGGATGACGTCCACGAAATCTGCATCTTTTCGGGATAGGCGGTCGGTTAGGTATATGAAACCGGGTAATGCTGGGTCTAAACCTAGAAGAAGGTTAAAATATCCCATTTAGTACAGCACGAACGAAATTATTTTGTTTTTGAATAGGGCTCATGGTAGATATAGGGTTGTTCGGAAAGTCATTTCGTTTTTTCCCGACAGAGGATTTAATTGTATTCTTTTGCACCCAACTTCACATTTAAGCCGTATAATTTTTATATGCTTTGAGAGCTCATATAGCAAGGCTTGTGTGTGAAAAATTCCAATT
>NW_020441274.1:3321-3985 GCF_000699045.2 Agrilus planipennis
ATACAGTCAAAATCTGTTATAACGACACCGAAGGGACTACTCATATTTGGTCGTAAAAACCGATATCCGTAATAGCCGGTGACGTTGTTATTAAGTACTTAATACCTATTATTGAATGTGTGATTAATATATTCATATATAAAATAAAACTACATTTTATTTATTTTACATAAAACGTATTATAGAAAGACATGACGTTCATGTAATTATCATTTTTCTAGATTAATAAAACCTGGAATTTTAGTCTGTTTGGAACACTTCTGTCATTCGTACAGACTTTGTAGTTCACGTTTAATTTTAATTAATGTATCATTATAATTTCCCTGCATATGAAACTGTTCATTAGAATAAAAAACAATTTTTCGTATACACTGACAGCATTGAGATCATCATTCAAAGTTGGCACTGTAAATTGTTCTTCAGTCTCTTCCTGTTCGTCATTTTCCTCTTGAACTTCTTTTACAATATCATCTTCCGTAGCTGGTGCAGAAATTGCAATAGTTATCTGGAGTTATCTGCATCAATAAACTCCTTAGCTTCAGTAGCAGATATTCTGACAATTACAATAAACCCTAAACTAATGGTCATTTACTGTACCAGATGTGGATACTGTTACCTATTCAAATGTTTACAATACAGCTGGTCGTTCTAACAGATATAATTC
>NW_020441275.1:0-2427 GCF_000699045.2 Agrilus planipennis
TTTTTTTATGAATTATACAGTAACCCATCCACTAGTAGTTATGATATCCAGGAAATTACCTATAAACAATAACAATAAAAGAAAAAGATATATAGGCGATTTTAAGGATGATAATTCCGCTGTAATAGATTCTACATACAAAACAATTGTATCTAAAGTTATAAGGGAGATATATAAAGAATTAAAATATTGCAACAGCAAAATCAGCGACTTAAAAAACTCATTAACAGTCTACACTCTTTAATACAACACCTAAAGCAGAGGTAAATGCACGTTAACATTTTCTGTTTTCTTATTTTAATAGATCTTTAAAATAATGAGGAATAATATTTATTCAATAATAAACATAGCTCGCGTACCTTCCCTAGAGTCTTCGTAACGCTGAAATGTCCTTCGCCATGGACTGCTTCGTTTTCGTTTTTTTGAGATTACCACTTGAAACGTGTGAACATTTCCACATTCTCAGAAAAGTTCCAAGTTCGTGACGATCCTTCGGTATGGGCTAACTTCGTACTGTATCCGTTTTATCAGGGTCGGTCATAATTCCTTCTGGTGTTATGACATGACCTAGGTATTTCACTTCTCTTCTAAACAGGATGCATTCCCGGCCTAGCCGAATGCATTGCACAATCCAAAAGGAATCACATTGAACTACCATAGACCATTTCCAGTTGTAAAGGCAATCTTCTCCTTATTCTGCGGATGCAAATCCACTTGTCAGTATACACTTTTCAAATCAAGAGTAGAGAACCATTTAGGTCCAAATAGACTATATAGGGTGTCGTTGATTCGGGTTAATGGGTCCTTCAACGTTACGTCCTTCGTGTAGTCCACACAAAATCTCGTGGAACCATCCTTGCGTACCAGCACTGTCGAGGAAGTCCAAGAACAAGATTTAAGAGGTAGTTCTATTACCTCTTGCTTATGCAAGTCTTATGAGATTATTGACTTCCTCTTGCTTCACTTAAAGAACTCTTCTAGGTGGTTGTTTCATGGGCCTCGCTGTTCCAGTGTTGTCGCGGTATGTTAATGATAATCTGTCAGGGCGGAGACGTGTTGACAACGGTCAAAAAATTCTTCCAATTATTTGACTTGATGCCAACTACCCCCGCAATCCGCCGATATCGTCGTCTATTTTGACTTTTACACTGCTCTCGGAGTGACTAGGTAGTACTCGATCTTTCTCTGCAATCACTTTGTAGACAGTAATCTTCGTTTTAGGATTTAACTTTACTGTCACTTCTTCACCGATGCGCATTGTAGAAGTGCTTAGATTTAAGGCGATTGATGACATCACCTACTATGTCGGCTACCATTACCCAACTGGATAAGATGGCATTTCCAATTCTAATTCTCACTTTGCATTCTCCATGGAGTCTCTCCAATAGCTGTAGTTAGGAACAGTTTTCTACTCAAAAGTCGAATTCTTAATTCCGATACCATATCAGGTCGAACGATGGTTTTGGAAATTGAAAATCATTTTAACATTGTCCAGATTTATGGAGCTTTCTGTGAATAATGAGTTAGCACCGTCCAATCTTGAAGTGACAACTTCGGGGGCTTGGTGACGATGAGCCAATTTGCGGCCCATAAAGTTGGCTAATCTTAGTTTTCAGTTTTCCGACTGCCGTGTTTTGTTTCAGGGACACTCTCGACTTATGTTTCCTAGTTTTCCGCAATTCCAGCACTTCAGGCGGCCGCTGTATTTCCTGCACTTATTTCATTTCTAATATCATTCATGTTGTCCTCCATTCTAGTATTTATTGCTTTTTGTACTGATTCCATTTTCTGTTTCATATCTTCCTGAGATGCTCAACTCTTCTTTAATTTCTTCCTGTCCTTTTTTCACTTCTTCTTAAGCTACTTTCAATTCTTTCATTTCTTCTTGTCTAATTATTATGTCTCTCTCTTTTCGGGGGTCGCTGACATCTGGACTCTAGACCTAAAAACAGAATCATTTTTGTTTTTCCAGGTCTCATGTGTGTTACATTAACTATTTATAGTGAACTTTTCGTTACGATTTTTGTTTGAGTGCCCACAACGTTGCGGTTACTCCTTACGTTAACAATTGTGATCAATACGTCATTGATAATTAACCAATGCGCCATCGGTTTTTGACCAATTCTTCATCGGTCCGTTATTGCCTCAATAATTCATTAAGTGCATTTCAGACACTCAGTCCCTCAGACATTCTCTGATGCACTACTTCCGTTATCGCTTTCATCGTCGAAAGCGTCACAAGGGTACGATTTCATTCTATTTATATATAATATATATAATTCGTATGGGTGACCCAAACATAATTACAATTGTCGTAAGAAAATTCAATACAGGGACTACTTTGATACCGCACCGCTTTGAGAAAAATAAATTTTGTAAATGCCTCAATGATAACCAACAAATAATTGTTTTTTCTACTGCTACTCA
>NW_020441276.1:0-2464 GCF_000699045.2 Agrilus planipennis
AGAAAGAGAGAACGTTCAAGAACTGCAGTGGAATGCAAGATATCGTACCGGTTGTCGTGTCGATCTGTGTGCAACTTTTGATTAAAAGAACAAAAGAAATGATACATACGTGTGCAGACAAATATTCACATACATACGGAACACACGTACCTGTACGACACAAGTGCATGCACAAGTGGCAGTCAAACTGCCGTTGAAGCTTTTTGCAGAGGGAGAAGCTACTCGGTGTAGGTACAATATATACATATACTACTCTACACGACCACAAACCTGTTTGCAATTTTTTAACATGCAGAAAATTCACCGAAAACTGTTCGCTTTTGTGCTGTTTCTGCGACCGTAAAGTTGTAAACGAGAGCCATTGTTTGATGAAATACATATCTCCAAGCTAATGTATATTTGATTGTAATTTATTGCATAATAATAAGCTAAATAAGTGAACAGCTAAGGTGAAATAAATAAATGCAGTTGAACATCTAAACGCCATTCAATCCTAGGTAGCTTATGTATGTAAAAAACTGTACTAAACACTTCCTGAAACCTCCTAGTGTTCTAGTTTTTAAACAGTTCCTGAAACCTTCTTTATGTAAGGAATGTTCCAGTTTTTAAACAGGTCCTGAAACCTTCTTTATCCAAAGAATGTACAGTTTCTAAATAATTCCTGAAACGTCCTTTATGTAAGGAATGTTCCAGTTGCTAAACAGTTCCTGAAATCTTTTTTGTGTAAGGAATGTTCCAGTTTCTAAACAGTTCCTGAAACCCTTTTTAGGTAAGGAATGTTCCAGTTTTTAAACAGGTCCTGAAACATTCTTTATCCAAGGAATGTACAGTTTCTAAATAATTCCTGAAACGTCCTTTATGTAAGGAATGTTCCAGTTGCTAAACAGTTCCTGAAATCTTCTTTATGTAAGGAATGTTCTAGTTTTTAAACAGGTCCTGAAACCTTCTTTATGTAAGGAATGTTCCAGTTTTTAAACAGTTTCTATACATATACTACTGTACACGACCACAAACCTGTTTGTAATTTTTTAACATACAGAAAATTCACCGAAAACTGTTCGCTTTTGTGCTGTTTCTGCGACCGTAAAGTTGTAAACGAAAGCCATTGTTTGATGAAATACATATCTCCAAGCTAATGTATATTTGATTGTAATTTATTGCATAATAATAAGCTAAATAAGTGAACAGCTAAGGTGAAATAAATAAATGCAGTTGAACATCTAAACGCCATTCAATCCTAGGTAGCTTATGTATGTAAAAAACTGTACTAAACACTTCCTGAAACCTCCTAGTGTTCTAGTTTTTAAACAGTTCCTGAAACCTTCTTTATGTAAGGAATGTTCCAGTTTTTAAACAGGTCCTGAAACCTTCTTTATGTAAGGCATGTACAGTTTGTAAATAATTCCTGAAACGTCCTTTATGTAAGGAATGTTCCAGTTGCTAAACAGTTCCTGAAATCTTCTTTGTGTAAGGAATGTTCCAGTTTCTAAATAATTCCTGAAACCTTTATGTACGGAATGTTCCAGTTTCTAAACAGTTCCTGAAACCCTTTTTAGGTAAGGAATGTTCCAGTTTTTAAACAGTTCCTACACATATACTACTGTACACGACCACAAACCTGTTTGTAATTTTTTAACATGCAGAAAATTCACCGAAAACTGTTCGCTTTTGTGCTGTTTCTGCGACCGTAAAGNCAATTAAATTATCTTTATTTCAAGACGCACTCAAAATCTGGTAGAACCACAAGATTCTACGTATATTTTTACGTATGTTTCACTATTTGTAACATTAATAATAATTGTTCAAAAGGTCGAAAAATTATGAGCGCTTTTTTATTGTACAATTTTTGCTGGCTTTTCAATTCTGTCAATTAAATTATCTTTATTTCAAGACGGACTCAAAATCTGGTAGAACCACAAGATTCTACGTATATTTTACGTATGTTTCACTTTTTGTAACATTAATAATAATTGTTTAAGAGGTCGAAAAATTACGAGCGCCTTTTTATTGTACAATTTTTGCTGGCTTTTCAATTATGTCAATTAAATTATCTTTATTTCAAGACGCACTCAAAATCTGGCGGGACCACAAGATTCTACGTGTATTTTTACGTATGTTTCACTATTTGTAACTTTCAGAATAATTGTTTAAGAGGTCGAAAAATTATGAGCGCTTTTTTATTGAACAATTTTTGTTGGCGTTTCAATTATGACAATTAAATTATCTTTATTTCAAGACGCACTCAAAATCTGGTGGAACCACAAGATTCTACGTATATTGTTACATATGTTTCACTAATTGTAACTTACAGAATTATTGTTTTAGAGGTCGAAAAATTAGGAGCGCTTTTTAATTGTACAATTTCTGCTGGTTTTTCAATTATGACAATAAAATTATCTTTATTTCAAGACGCACTCAAAATCTGGTAGAACCACAAGACTGTACGTATATTTTTACGTATGTT
>NW_020441277.1:0-2424 GCF_000699045.2 Agrilus planipennis
GATAGAAAAATTAGTTTTATGTGGGAGATTTAATGCCTTAACTACTCAATGAGTTATCATAAAATTTTGTACACATTTTCAGGAGTACAGAAAAGGACATAGGGTACGTTTTATCCAGAAAAAAGAATACTGTTCCCAAGGGATAAAAAAAAATTAGTTTTATGTAGCGTCGATGATTTTTGACATATATTTAGGACAACAACGCGAGCAAAGCGGCGGGTAAAATCTAGTTTAACAATATTTACACTTAAAATTCATTGAAGTATAGTAACTGAAATACATTTAGAACATTTTCAGAATAGGCAAATATTACTCCACTTCAATGTTATTATTTACTATGTGACACATTTAAAGTTGGAAAGTAATAAATACTAAAAAAAAAATATGAAATGAAATATAAACAAAAAGTTGGTAGTATAATTTGATAAGTAAGTTAATTTAAATTTAATTTCTACCGGCCTGCACTGTGGTGCAATACCGGAGGGTAGGATTGGAAGGCCCTCTTCAACCTCTCTACAACGACGGTGGAAATCAGTGGGTGGTTATTGAGGAGAATAAAATGAGGCGAACGAAACGAAAATAGAAGAAATGTGAAAAATTATATGTGAAATATTACTGACCCAGCATTTACCTAAGTAAAGAAAACCACAAGGCAAACTAACCCGTAATTGAACCAGTGTCTTCACGAATGCTAAGTAAAGGTTCTATCATATATTGACGAGACGAGCCTCGAACATGTGCGAGACGAGCATGAGATACGTACGCGTTCCATTTTGTAGTAATAGTACAAATTTGAGTATAAGTGGCCTCATATCGAGCTCTGTCCAACAAAAATCAGAACTGCCAGCTTAATTTCTTTTTATTCCCTAGTCTTTTTACAGAAATTTCGTTACATTTCCATGAAAATTCTTAAGGCGAAAACAGGATATTTAATAAAAAAAATTCATGTAGTGCAAGTAACCTTTAGAATTAATTTGGCACAAAAAGTAATTTTATTATAAATTAAATAAAAATCCTCTTTTTCCCTAAGTTGACTCTAAATTCCCTAGGTCCAGGGTCATTTTAAAAAGCTACTACAGCTATTCTTAGAAGCAGCCTACAGTTCCAAAATTGCCATTTCGAAATAACGGTTACGCAATACTAAATCTATAATTAATATTGTCGAATAGCGTAAGAAACTTCAGCTTGCTTCAATATTTTAAAGCGTTTAAGACCCAAAAAACCAATGGCATTAATTTATCTGAATAATTACCAAAATATTCCCCTTCTTCCTCATGTTTCTCCATTTCTTCTTCAATTTGTCGGGTCATTTCTTCAATTTTTTTTTCAGCTTCAGTCGGTCCACGAGGTCTAGGTGGAGTAACATTATACGGCAACAAGTTTTTTCCACTTATTTTTAATTTACTAGAATTTGATGTGTTGCTAATCGAACTTGGGGTAGGGCTAGGAGGTGCTGAAGACCTGGATTCAATCTTTTCTAGAGTTTTTTTTACCTAACAGCCAAATTAAAAAAATTAAATATGGGGACGTTCATAAAATACATTAGCAAATAAGGGAGAGGGCGGATTATTGCTTAGCGTAACGATGTATTACAAGATGGAAGGGGGGGGGTTAAGAAAATCTGATGTTTGCAGTTAATGATTTTATTTTAACCGTTTTCCTTAACTTGACAGTTTTTAAAATTTTGGCATTGTGATAGTAAATAATTCTCATTGCTATTTTTAATCAGCAAAAATAGTTTATAGAGGGTAGGAAGTAAACTATCTTTGTGACCTAATATTTGTTAGGGGGGTCGCTGAAAGTGTGACTTAGCGTAACGAAAGGAGAGGGGGAGAAGTCTAAAAAGATGAATGCAGTGACGTATTTTATGGGCGACTTCTAAGTATAATAAAACAATCCATTTCATTAAAAGAATCTACTTATTCAAAATTCAAAAAGACACATAATTTTACATTTGTATAAAATTGCATGTGGACCAATTATTCATCGATATACGACACATCGTATTCTCTTTCATGCTTCTTCATATTACAACAGACAAATATAGTGGAATGTATGTCATAATCATATTAACTTATGACACATTTATACTCCACTTCCCTTCAGTGAAAACGCATGTAACCTACAATTATAGGGCTTAGCCTTCTTGGGCGTAACTTATATCGTATTTGATAAACAAATATAAAATTAGAAGCAGTACTTTGACAACTGCCATCCTAACTAATATTATAAATGTGAATTTCAGTTTGTTTGTTTGTAGGCTTTTCCCGCCTTAATCACTCAACCGATCATCATGAAATTTTTACACATATTGTCAGAGGTACAGAAAAGCACATATGGTACCTTTTATCCAGAAAAAAAAAAACTGTTCCCGAGGGATAGAAAAATTAGTTTAATGTGATCGATTTCACGCCTTACATACTC
>NW_020441278.1:0-709 GCF_000699045.2 Agrilus planipennis
GCCGAGAGTTGTCTCCTTCCTTTTCTGGCCTAATGCTGTTCTTTTCTACTTTGCGCCGATTAAACTGAAGGTCACATCGCTACAGAAACTAAACGAAGTACAACTGTTTTTATACTCTTATTATGCGTATGGTAGAAACGTAATAAATTCGCTTGTGAAATTCTCAATTTTATAAAACTTCAATAAGTACTTTCTTGATTGAAAAAATAAGGCAGCATCGAGTTTTGAAAGTCCTCATCAAAAGTTGTCCCGAGAAGGCCGCAACTAACATGAAGTGTGTACACTGTACACGTATCAGGATACATGTATATTACCTTTTATATGTACGTGTATGTGCATTTCTGAGGATCATTTAGAAATTTAAATGAGACCGACAATGAACGCCATAACATTTGTGACAGGGTTCGTAAGGTTTATTATTTATGGCAGTCGAATAAGCCGTTGTATGCGGAGGTGGGTGGTTGCTTGTAGCGTGTTAACTAGGTCCGTCGGTCAATGGTGAAGAATCAAATATTTGTAGAGTTTCAATGATACTTTTTCGCGTGGTCCTTTTAATATTTTTGGAATGAAATTGTGTTTTAATTTCATTTTTAGGGTTCCGTACGTTTCCGAATGAAAAACGGGACCCTTGTAGGATATCAACTGAAATGGCTTGCTGTAAGGGTCTCAGATATATTTTATTTATAATTTTAAAATATATAGTTTATAT
>NW_020441278.1:2074-2923 GCF_000699045.2 Agrilus planipennis
TTAAATACATTGTGCATTTAATATAGATCAATATGGCCCTTTACAGCATGTAATTTAAATGAATATTTTCGAAGATATTACAGATTTAAAATGCAGGGACAAAGCGGTTGCAGCGGTACCGACCGCGAGGCCGGTTTGTACTGTCTAATGACAAAAAAGCTGTGAATGTTATATATAAAGACATTCTGTAGTATAGTTAGTATGTTTAGGGGGTGTTTTTTGAAGATTTGCCCTCCTCGAGAATCATCTAAACAAAAAATATTTGTATCAGCATTGCACCCGTGCGAAGTATAGTGTACAAATAATACCATTAAACCAATTCCTTAACCCCTATCCCGGTATGTTTGTTTGTTTGAAGAAGTTTCACTTCAGTAGCGTGTTGTAAAATTAAACGTTGTATTTTTTTTTTATAATACTTTGATATTGTTTGGTCTTTCTGTACTTAGTAACACCATGGTGTTGATGATGTTCGCATGATGTTCATCGTAAACTAAATTACATCGTGGGATTATAACGACGCTTTCCTGTAAAAAAAAAGGATAACCGTTAGTTGTATACTAATGTAATGTGGTGTGTAGTTAAGAAATATAAAAAAGGCAGGTAGTACACAGTAGTTAGTTACATTATTCAAGTTGATGTAAGATGTGACAAGAATTATGTAGTTACCTACATAGCGACAATTACACAAAACTTGTTAAGTTACGAATCGCTTTGAAATGGAAGAAACAGGGAACCAGTTCAGTGGTGTAGCTTGGGGTGGGAGCAAATGTAGGAGAGGACAGAAATGCTTTCTTCAGTATTAGATAGAATCATAATAACTTGTACCATGTAGTAAGTTATTACCATTTT
>NW_020441279.1:0-2620 GCF_000699045.2 Agrilus planipennis
TCTCCAATGGTTGTTTTAGCAGAAAATATTATCTATTTTACATAAAAGTACAATACTCCCTAATATTTTCAATAAGGGACATTATTACAGCAGTTTTAAAATGTTAGGACTTAAAAACTGAAAAGTATTTAATGTTAGTCGATAAGTCGATATCCTGGCGTTAACTATACGCTGTTTGTAATAATCCAAATGATGTCGGGAGGTAAAATTGCTCTAGATTCACTCAAAACTATCTACGGCGTGCTAACGAGATCTAATGAGATCGCAGTAGCGATTCGCGATCCACGTCTGATTAATCCAATAAAAAAGTACATTTCTTGTTTTATTCGTTATTTTGGTGTTCTGGAGGTAAAACCTACGGCTTATCATAACTTAAAATTAAACACAAAAAATATTTTTGAAGTTATTTTAAAACTAATGTTGTAAATTAAATCAACAGAGTGTCGTTCTAAGAGGTTACGAACTCAAATAAATATACGTACATGATGTACTGTTATACTGTACTATTAAAACATACAAACTACAAAATGCTGTTATTACACTTAAAAAAATATGAAACAGTTAACATAAATCTCCTTAAGTTGACACAAATAATGTACTATAGTTAACATGTTCTTAATTGTGCAAATTGAGCACGTACATAGCTTCATACATAACTGTATTTTAAACGAATGAACAATTAAGTGCAATACAGTATCATTTTAAGGATTTCATAGCAACATTTCTAAACGACATTATTGTGTGGATCAATTAATTCTATAACGTAGTATTTTTTAAAACTGTCTTTAATTATACTGGAAATGTATGTTACCATCATCATAAGGTCGTCAATTCTAAGACTGCTTGGATACGCACCTCCACTCCTTCCTATTCCGAGCCCATTTTCGCATTACCCTAAAACTAGAATATCCCACATCCTTAACTATTTGCGAACAGTAATCTAATCTAGGTCTACCTCTACCCCTCCTAACTCCCGCTTCTGCCTCTAATATGTCTCTGACCAGACCTTCATGCCTGAGAAGGTGTCCTACCAACCTATCTCGCCTATTTTTGATTGACTTCCATAGAGTCCTCTGTTCTCCTGTTCTTTCTAATACCTTTCTAATAATATTTATAACTTTCTCTATCAACGGTATCCTCATCATTCACCTGTAGCACCACATTTCGAACGCTTCTAACCTTTTCTTTTCAGCAGCCCCCACCGTCCATGATTCGCACCCGTATAGAGCCGCCTTTAAAAATCTTTTTTGAATTTCTAAATTAAGCGTTTGCGAGCATAGAAGTGACTTCTTTTTATTGAATACGAATCGACCCTGCGCTATCCTCTGCTTTATATTATTACTCCTTCCGTCCTGACTTATCTGACTTCCTAGATACCTAAAATCAGCCACTTCTTCTAATCTTTCGTCTCCTATCTTTATATTCGCTCTTTCTCTACTTTTTCTTCCTTTACATACCAGTATTTTTGTTTCACTTACGTATGTTATGCAACATATAAAATTAGTTTATCGTTAAACATATTTCGTTCACAACTCTTAAAACGTTGGAACCTACAGTTATTGTGCGTAGCTTATATGGTGGATTTTATATTCTGCAAGGGGTTTATGGAGTATGCCAATACCAGAACTACAGAATTTATTAAAGTGAATTATTATATTTTAATTACTTAGGATGTTGTCTAACTATACGTAGGTAATTAATTAGGTATTAACAATGAAAATCAATTCACCATAATGTATTGAAAATCCTACAAAACTACTTTTGATACACAATTTCTCAATAATCTTACGGTAGGTGCCTGTCTAAGATCGTCTTGAGTGAGCTGTCCCGAAAATCTACCCTTTGATGTAAAGATGAAGGGTAGAACGAAAGAATCTTTTCAGCTTTACGCTAAGATTCNATTCGGGTCCAAATTGTAATTTAAATTAAGTAATGGGATGGTGGGATAAATTGTAAATATCGCTTTAATATTTAAGTAAATTTTCCTTTTTCATTTTCTACGTGTTATTGCGCTGAAAACTGCGGAAATTACAAAACGACACTATTTTTAAAAGTTATTTATAAAATGTGTAAATAATTTTGTGTGAAACGTGTAAAATGCAGCAATTACTTTCTAAAAAGAACTTCTCTTTATATGAAAAACGCAAGGTGTAAAGGATAGTTAAATTATATTATTCAAAGAATTAACTGACGCCTACAAATGGATCTAGCAAAAAGAACATTCAGACAATATACAATTGTATAAGTAATTGCTTTCATTTGAAGATATTCTGCCCACAAAAGTGCTTTAAATTGTGAATAACCAAGCGTAATACTATGTAACGATGCAAAAGCATTTGTATCTTGAAAGCTTTCAGTAGAAACAGGTGGTTTTCGGTGACGTAACAAATTCACCGGCACGGTGTTATAAAAGATCCGTAATAAGTTGTTTTATATGGAAATGGAGGCACGCACGCGTCCTGCCGGTCATTGCCATGCCAAGGCCAATTTAGCGTTTGTTTCCGGAAGTAGTCATAAATGTAATTATATGCTACGTTGCGTATAACCGTCTGCATTTGTTACGAATTTTATGACAAATAATTGTTGTAATTACACAATAGTTCTGGCAAATGAGTTGGAA
>NW_020441280.1:0-2419 GCF_000699045.2 Agrilus planipennis
GTGGCGCCTGGCATCTTTTTAAATATGCAATAAGAAAGGACATCCAGTTTGTCACATAAATTGTGCTGTATTAAAGAATAATAATAAAACAATATTATTATTAATTTTGTTGTTTTTGTTTTCGCTGATGTCGCATGTATAATAACAAACGAATTATTCAGTTTCAAATTTCATTTTATGTATAATACCTACACGCATACTTAGTATAAGGTTAAGTATAACAACTGCTTATGCTAAATAGTGGCGCCTGGCATCTTTTTAAATATGCAATAAGAAAGGACATCCAGTTTGTCACATAAATTGTGCTGTATTAAAGAATAATAATAAAACAATATCCGATATAATTTATTGCTAGTAAAATGATAATTTTATTGTTACATTTTTATATTATATTAATAACTGTTACATTCGAAAAACTGAATATATTTTGAGAAAGTAACTTTCAACTTTAACGAAAAATTATCCACTTTGAAATATTTTAAAACGTTTCATAAAAATGTGATACGTAGTACTTTGAAATGTAGATGTAACCAATGTTACCTTTTAAATTACGGTAAGGTATGGTCCTACGACTGACAACCTTATGAAGATGATGATGATAATAGTGTATCCAAAAAGACTACAAAGTAAAAACAATAAAATGGATGTTTTGCTTCAATCAAATTCAAACCATAACCTAAGATCATTAAGTTCTTCGTCAGTAATTTATCGAAACTGCAGTTCCTATCAACAAACTACAGACAATTAAAACTAACTTTTGTGGAAAACCTCGAAATACCCTTTTGTGACGTGCTGATGAGAACTAAAAAGTATATTAGCTACTCATACCTTGATATTAATAAGTTTTAAAGTTCACAACGTTTAAATTAAAAATAATTATTTTAAAGTGTAAAGCATCAAGGGTATAGTTATGATGACAAGGCAATAAGTAATGATGCTGAACTTCACTCACATATTTCTGTACGAATTATCTACAGGTTTCCATTTAACATATTGTATTTTCTGAAATTGAGTACATATGTGATAGTAATGATAAGAAATCACGGTAGTATAATGTGTCGAATGTTACTGATTTTTGATGATTGATGTACTTATATGTCTATGTTCTTATGAATTCTGTTGATATGCCTTTGTTTATGATTTTCAGTGTTCGGTATAGCAATATCTATTAAGTATATATAGTTTTCATTAGATACTGCAGTTCTCACTTTTGTCATAATTTATTTTATTACAGGGCATTTTACACAAATAGTAATTTTAGTCCAACAAAAACAGTGTTTTTATTCTATAAGTACATCAGATAGGTATTTATGCGTTATACACAAATTAACAAATTTAAAAAAAAAATAACGACTTAACTGTGTCGTGGTGCACACGTAGTTGATTGTTTTTTACATTTTAATTACTTTTGTCGAAACCAAGAACAACAATAAGTATTACTGAAATTCACGTAATATTACAGTGATAACGATATGTTTACTAATATGTTTTTCCAATGTGTTCTATTACCGATGTAGGAAAGTACGATTGGATTAGGTGTGGGCTAAAGTTGGCTTGCCAGTCATGAGTTCTGGGACGAAGTTGAAGTACAACTCTGGGCCAGATATATTTGAAATACCGAGTAACATTGGGCCTGGCTTAGACCAAGACTTATTTAACGTTGGAATTAGATCATCCGCGGTCACAATCTGGAGCTCAAGAGAGGGTAGATTATTATTAAATTAATCATTTTTATATCCACGTTCAATAATTTTTATTAATAAAAAGTAATAATATAATTCAGATTGTTTTAATAATTTCTCCTTTTCCTTACTACTCCTTCCATCCTAAATTATCTGACTTTCTAAATATCGGAAATCAACAACAACTTCTAATAATTAAAGTAGTTTATAGAAGACCTAGAATTTCTGTAAAAGTTTTAGGTTTCTGAAGGAATTCCTTGATCTTTTGAAAAATTTAGAATCGTTGAGAAGCGCACTCTATTTTCGTGTAGTGACCAGCTTCTTAAAAATTCGGTTTCGGTTTCAGTCGTAAAAACCAGTTTCGGTCGGACACTAGTTATTATATCATTGTGTTAGAATTGAATTTACCCAATTCTAACGTCGGAATAGGAGATGATGTGGTAGAATTGTTAAAAATGAATTATTGCTAACAAAATGAGTAAATTTACGAAAGAGTGCCGACTTAGGCTTTGTACAAAATTGAACGCTGAAATGTTTATTAAACGGAGATAGGAACATTTAGTGAAGGACGTTTAAGAAAAATAGGGATTCGTACATTTCTTAAGAACACTCTAAAGTATCATTTTCTCGAAGAGCAGGTTCTAACTCATTACTATGTGTCTAGAATTTATTTAATAAGTTTTAAGGGTTTTTTTTTTTAATAAAATAAAAGGGTATGGTATTAAAAAATAATTTGA
>NW_020441281.1:0-2571 GCF_000699045.2 Agrilus planipennis
ACATATTTCCGTATAGCACGTCGTATTTTTTAAATATGCGTTCTTAATTTTTAGGGAAAGTTTTCATTTCTTTATGATAGGGTGTAAAAGTTGAACATTTCTTTTCGTTTATATCATGATTATATGATTCCGAAATATATTCAGTTTACATTTATAATTCGTAATAATATATTCGTGTTTTTCGAATCCTACTTTCAAAGCCCGACTGCTTTGTTTCATTCTGTCAAATTTGATAATCTAGGTTTTAGAAAAAATCCATAAAAAAATTAACCGCATATCTAGAATCCATACAAAGAAACCCTGGCTACATACCTATAAAAAATTGGACATCTAAAATGTTCTCTTAAAGTTTGGAAAAACCTTTAAATTGATTGTTTTTCCTTGGCTCTTGGAAAGCCAGTTACAAGTTTCGAATTTTAATACATGAGTATTAAATTCTATATTGAATAAAGTTAGTATCTCAGAAATATCTATTTAACTAGTCCACAGGGTTTCCGGGATCTTTCCCGTCATTAATAAGGTAGCATTAACAGCCTTCCATCATTCAGTTGCGATTGGTAGTTAGAAATCAATTTTATGCCATCGTAAGCCACACTCGGCCTGGAATGGCCCAGTTGTGCGTGACCATAATATAATGAAGTAGGCGGGAAGGAAAGCTCAAGTTCGCAGCTAATTTTGTCAAATTTTAAGGCAATTGAAATGCGTGTCTAATAAGACGCTTGGGTATCTTGTAAAAGGTCGCGGATAATTTAATTAAACAGGAGATACACACAAGGTTCTAATTAGCAGAAAGTCAAACATAAAAATCAAATTTTTTTAATTTATAGCTTCTGTTAAAAACAATCAATTGTCATTTCGCATCTTTACGCGCTGATCTACAACCCGTTCTAAAAGCATTCATAATGATTGAGGTACTGCTTAATTAGAGGTAGTTTAGAATCTCATGAACATTAACCTAGAATTGCGCAGTGACAAATAATGTTACCGGCTCATGGATTCTACTTCTTCAAAACATTAACCATCAGTGTATCTGCAGCTCCATTCGTGCTTATCGTAATGAATATTTTGAACTAGCTGTATGCTATATGGTGTATGTTTTCAGCAGGGCGCTATACGGGTGCGAAACATGGACAGTGGGCGCGGCGGAAAAGAAAATGTTAGAAGCGTTCGAAATGTGGTGTTACAGGCGAGTGATGAGGATACCGTGGATAGAGAAGGTTAGAAATGAAGAAATATTAAAAAGCATAGGAGAACAGAGGACTCTATGGAAGTCTATAAGAAATAGGCGAGATAGGTTACTGGGACACCTTCTCAGGAATGAAGGTCTGGTCAGAGACTTATTAGAGGCAGAAACGAAAGTTAAGAAGGGTAGAGGTAGACCTAAATTAGATTACTGTTCGCAAATAGTTAAGGATATGGGTTGTTCTAGTCTTAGGGAAATGCGAAGTTTAGCTCAGGATAGGAAAGAGTGGAGGTACGTGTCCAACCAGTCTTAGGACTGACGACTTTATGACGATGATATACATTCGACGATAATTTTTATTTTAAAAATTTCACCGTAACGTGCGGTTTTTAATCGTAATTCAAAAGTTATTTCTTTGAGGTTCGATAAGCAGCCGCCTTAGTCGTAAACGTATACATGGATGACTTTCGCGGTACATTCTTTTGTTCGTTGGAGACCAATACGATACTGTATACGATCAATAAAGAATAGCTTGAAAAATGGCACACGAGAACCTTAAAAAGAATGTCATTATGCCACCACGTAGTCTTCGATGTACGAAAGCGGACAGACGTCACGTACAAGGGCAACCAGCGTTGGCTTCCAAAGTGAAACAACCTACAAATTAGGAAAGCTTAAGTAGGAAATAGTTTTCTCCAAGAATAGGCTAAATTGCTATACAGATCCATTTTTTATCGTAAAGGACTGCTCGTTATACGAAGACTCCCGGTTGGTATTCCAACTAATTATTATTTATAGACAACATCGGATCGTAGGTGGCAAAGCAAACGAAAGCTAACAATAATTGGATAACTGCGAGTCTGATTCGCAAATTAAGGGATCCATATTCTATTTTATTAACTCCATCTTTAGATGTAATGATATCGAAAATTGATAATTTAAATAGTAAATGTCAAACACTCAATGGGTGGTGTGGAAAATATGGTAGTTAAAANTCTATAATATATGAATAATATTAAGATTAATATGTAATGTGAGGCTGTATTATTTAAATAACTCTTTATGCCTTTATAGTGGCAATTAGCACTCAAGGTCCGCCGCCGTTGGGAGGCAATTGATGTATAATTAGGAGGGAATTCGACATACCGACAATTTTAACCCTAACTAAAAACAGGTATACGGGAGGGAACTAGACATTATCCAGATAAATAGCTAGTTTCAAATAAAATTGTGCTTTTTCATCATCAAAATTTTCCTCATTAATTTCATGTAACACAGTGGATAAAAATTGAGAATGAATTTTCAAATTAATATTTAATATTAACCAGTAGGAGCTTCAAGTGTTTCAAATACATAGTAAATAATTTATGACATAAATACAGGCTAGA
>NW_020441282.1:0-2654 GCF_000699045.2 Agrilus planipennis
GTTAACCATGAATTACTTTTAATACTAAAAATCATCTTAATCCATTCCTCTTCAATATCCATCTATATATTTCATTCATAAAAGAATTCATTATGGAACCAATTCCTGGATGTCTAAAGCCCGTCAGTCCCATAAAATTTACTAAAGAATTATACAATCTACAATGACTCTAAAGAATTTACTTTTATTTTTCCTACTAATAAGTTTTGCGTGCTGTGGAATAGGGAAGATATGGCCTTTCATTAGTCGTTTTTCAATCGGAAGGCAATGAAATTTGTTATTATATACAGGGTGTTCCATTTAAAAATTTAAATAGAATAACGCTATTGTTCAAATTTTCAAAATTTAAATCGAAATAATTTCCGAAATATTGTAATGGGTGACCATCGTGGGACCTCCCGATATATTGATTACCTTTACATAGAACATATATGTATATACATTTACAGTCAAACAGAAATGTGAATGTGTATAAAAAACTGCATGAATTCAAATGTGTTGGAAGCGAAACAGAGTATTTATAGCTACTGATGCTAATAGTTACATTTATATAACAAGTATTAAATTCTGCATGAAGTTTCATTACAGTTACTCACCGGAACATTGTAAATCTGAAATAATAAATTCAAACAAAATGTTGCATGTAGCAGGTTGGTTATCTTTCAGTTCAATGTCAAGGTGATCCTTTATTATTATGTTTTGTTACGTTATGACTACGCACACGCATTCGGCATACCAGTCAAATTTGTGAAGGATTCAAGAGCGAGAATGTAATTAATTCACAAGTGGCAAACATGAAATACATTTGCGTGTAACAAAGTCACTTTTTTCTGGTGGCATGTGTGTATTTATTTATAATGCTCGCGGTGTGGGCGATACGTCTACGTGTGCGGATGTATGCCTGTTATAACTCATTGTTAGGTATTTGAACTCGAAATATTTACGATTTTTGCCAAAAAAATATCAACCTGTGCCAACACACCACTTGACAACAGGACTTGTTATACTGTTATACCACAGTTACCTAGAGCCAATACATTCATTGAATGATTCCATTTAGGAGAAGGTTGAACTACCGAAATTTTGTTTCCAATCTTTAAACATTACCGGTAAATGGATAATTAAGCCAAGTCCGACGTTTCGCCTAGGTTCTTTTAGGCTTTCTCAAGGATAGGTGTAGGCGTTAATATTGTAAATAAGATAAACCGTTGTTTGTGTCAGAAAAAGGCGCATGTTATGACTATTTGGCATTAATAAAACACTTGTGATATAAGTAAATAAAATAATAAATAAAAATTAATAGTTAAAACCAGATAATCGTATAAATAAAACAATAAATATAAAATTTACAATTCCACGTGGTGGACACATCAACGTTCACAGTGAATCGATTATCTGGTCTTAACTATTTATTCTTATTTACTATTTTATTTGTATCACAAGTGTTTTATTAATGCCATAACACCAGCAACGGTTAATATTATTTACAATATTAACGCCTAAATCTATCCTTGAGAAAGACTAAAAACCTAGGAGAAACGTCGGACTTGGTTTTGGTTTAAACATCTTCAACAAATTAAAGGAATATTTGGATATCAGATTTAATAATGGTGAGTTCTTAATGTTTAAAATGGACTACTATCTAATATTATTTTTATCTGTTTATTATATCTATCTGTCTGCCTGACAAATATGGGATACGGGCCTCTCTAATAATTTCATTTTCACCCCTTATTTACAAGAAAACAATTCTAATATTGATCTTAAGAAATTTAGTTTCAAACTTCTAATTATGAAGGTAAAAGAAAACAAAGCAATGTAAACTCTGGTGCACACGCGTATAAATCGAATTTTAATCTTTCCTAAACCCGAAAAATCATAAAAACGGAACACGGGTACACAAACAATTTCAGGGTGGATAGACTCAGAAAAAATGCAGACATAACAGTTTGTTTCATGGTAGATGGGAGTTAAAGGAGAACTTAAATTGGTAACACAAAATTGATTTAAAAAGTCATTATTATTTCCTAATTTTCCCCCTTAATTTTACAGCTTACAGTAATCTTAATTAATACGCAAATGTATGTTTTCCGAACAAAAAGTACCTAAGTACAATCTTTCTATTATTACCAGTCTTTCAATTATTCATCAAAATGTAAACTTTTAAATATTTATACATATATTAGTGTTAGCTTACACAGGTCGTCAGTCCTAAGACTGGTTCGACACGCACCTCCACTCTATCCTATCTTAAGCTAATACTAAAATCTANGGAAAGTCCCAGAGGATTATAAACGGAACGTAGTAGTAACATTACCTAAGAAGAGGGGCGCGGATAGGTGCGAGAAATTTCGAACAATTAGCTTAACTTCCCATGCGTCAAAAATCTTAACTAGAATTGTACAGAGGAGGATGGAAAAAAGGGCGGAAGAACTATTAGGGGAAGATCAATTTGGGTTTAGAAGAAATAGAGGAACGCGGGAGGCCATTCTAGCATTAAGGGTAGCAATATAGAAAACGATAGAAAAAGTAAAGACTGCTTAAATAGGATTTGTAGATTTACAGAAAAAGCTTTTGACAATGTTAAATGGGACAAGATGTTAAATATACTTAAAAATGTAGGGATGAATTACAAAGATAGAAGAGTGATACTT
>NW_020441283.1:0-2418 GCF_000699045.2 Agrilus planipennis
GGTGACTTTTACCTGGAGCCCCAATTTAATGATTTACCATCTTTTTTTTAATAATTAGTAAGTAAGTTACAATAATCATGATTTATTTAACCAATCCTTTCGATTTGCATTGACAGGTACTGTTGACAGTTGAGCGTAACTTCCGTCGCATGATGCGCGCGCAACATTTGCTGTTTATCTTACTTTCTAAACATTGATTGAATCATGATTAAAATATGTTTAATAAAACCATTGTTATAACCGTGTGAATACTTTCAAAGCTTGTATCAATAAAAAACAGTTATCATAATAAAATAACTTACTTGATATATTATCAAAGGTAAACCAGTGATAGCTTTAATAGAAAAATCTGTAAATTTCTTTGGTAGGGGTTCAATTTTGTTATCGATATTGTCATTGTGAATAATTTGGTGGGGGTAGGCGATGTAAGGAGAGAATAATGTAGGATACAGACTGGGAAAAGAGTTAACATAGGCAGGATAATAATAATCACAACCAAACTGGGAATTATGTATGTTATCACTAAAATAAAACATGCCATTTCGATTGAAATGATTAAACGGTTGGTACAATCTTGGGGAAATTGAAGGTACTCTATCTGTGTGTGCTAATTCGGGGCTAGAAGACGACGAAGACAAGTAAGATGTGCTGTCTTCTGAGGAATCCAAACATAATGGAGAGACTCGTGAGTGCAATAAAGCTCGGATGTTTTCGTCTTCTTTATGTACTTTTGAAGAAGGTTCTTCCTCGTCCAGATTTGGTCTCTTCCTTTTGCATTGAAATAAGCAAAATAAAAAACACTTGGTAAATACATGAAATAGNTTATTATGGATAAATAAAAAAATGAGATACATTCGGTAGTCAGTACTTACTCAAGTCGTTACGAATTAAGCAACTCATTATTAATATAAATACCAAGTTTTATCGTAATTAGGTTAGTAGTCTTTGAACAAATTGTGAAATATAGAGAATATCGAATACTGCGCTGTTATAATGTTCCTTACCAAGCAAGGAAAATCAGTTCAAACCATACCGGAAGAGATGTCATCCGTTTAAAAAGGTTAAACCATGGTTTACAAGTGCTATACCCTGTTTAAGCAAGGCGGGGACTAACTTGAAGACGACCCACGACCAGAATAACCGATTGAGGTGACCACTTCGGAAATCATTCAAAAAATCGAAAAATTAATAATGGAAGATAGCCGATTTAAGAAGAAACAGCCCGCAGAAACGGTACGAGTATGAGATAGAACCATTTTCACGATCATCTTGGCATAACTAAAGTCAGCGCAAGATGGGTGTCGAAAATGTTCACTCTATCTCAAAAACAACAGCGTGTGGAGTTTTCTCGCGCGTTTTTAGACCCCTGTAGTGAAGATAAAGATCGAGTATTGTTACTGGGTGCGAATCATCATCATTATGAACCTGAGTCCAAATAGGACTCTATGCAGTGGCACAAAATAGATACACCACTACCCAAGAAGTTTAAGGTGTCACAATCTGCTGGGAAAATTGAGGCGACAGTCTTCTAGTACTCAGAAGGAATCATGTTGATCGATTATAAAGATAAAGGTGTCATAACCGGAGAATACTATGCTTTAAACCTAGAAAGGTTGAAGGAAGTAATCAACGAAAAAAGAAGAGGAAAATTGACCAATGGTGTCCTTCTGCACAACAATGGGCCTGTTTACAAGAGCCGTGCTATGATTGCTGCCTTGCAGAAGGTGGGCTTCGAAATTTTGGCTCACCCACCCTACAGTCCTGATCTATCTCCCAGCGATTATTACCTATTACCAAACTTGAAAAAAGTATTCGTGGGAAGAAATTTTCTAGCGACGAAGAAATGAAGGGTGCAATTTCGGCGTATTATTCACAGGTATGTGCAAGTTATTGGATGTATAAGGGTAGCAGGTGAATATATTGAAAAGGAAACATAAATTCGTACTTTTATTTCCACTTCTTACCCCAACTCCCATTCCGCGAAACTTAAAAACGCCCCCTCGTACATATACCTGTCTATGTCAACACAATTTTAAAAGCATGAAGAATGTTTAAAAGATCAAATTGTAGGTGATTTTGTTCCCTAACAAGGTGTATTTTTTTGGCATAGTGAACTAGTAATCAATGGTTGAGAGTTGGAAGCATGCCAAAATAATGCTTGACATTGTACTTAAAGTACTTGACTTCCTGTTACTATACTAATAAGACCTTTGTCACGAAAAATTAGTTGGCCTGTACGGTAAAGATGAGGCACAAACCAGCGTACCATATGCGACTCGTCACGCAGTTCTTTTGCCAGCCACTATCGGTAGCTGCGAACATTTTGATACATTTTGTTTATAAACATGAGAATCGCATAATGTTTGCATTTGGCCTACGTGATGAGATATAACGTGCGTGTTTTGAGGAAATAAACAA
>NW_020441284.1:0-2404 GCF_000699045.2 Agrilus planipennis
ACGAACATAAAGTTAGTTACATCTTCTTTAAACAAATGATCAATGAAGATACAACACAGTCTGCCCTGTATCCTATAATAGTTATAGTCAAATTGCCTAAATAATATTTTTAATGAACATTAGTTTTGATTGGTTTGAATTTATCTAAAGTTTCTTTGTCTATGTCTTTGCATGTGAACTTTCATATTGGAGAAAATCATAACAATGAATTTTGTTAGACAGTTACCAGATGCTTATTCTGCATTTTGTAGGGCACTTAAGGCACGTGTGCTTTTCAATATTTTGCTTTCAAGGATCATCATCTAGATGATAAGATAATCTCTAAGGTAAAAATGAATAGATGCCTACGCAATTTATAAAACTGAAACGTATTACATTACTATATAAAGTATAATCCATCTATACATACATGTATCGTAAATGCAATTGTCATGTAGTATTAAGCATAAGGAACGAAAGGAAGTCTCTTCTTTCAAATATTTGTATAAAATATTTTATTGCACGAAGTGAAATATTTCCAAAGACCATAAATCCGTTTGTTAGATTTAAAGAATAGCTACATATACAGCGTGTCTATTTAATTTGGCAGCAAAAGGAAAAGTATTTTACTTTTGAAGGAAGGGAAAATATAACAGTAATAGCGAGATTTCGAATGAGGAATCAATCAATACAATGAAAGCAAGTACTGGATGAAAAAAAAAGGAAGAAAATGTAGAATGTATTAAAAGAGAATTGATAAATGAGAACGGTAAGGGGTAAGAAAAAGGAACATGGAAAGCGAGCGGTAGACAAGAATAGTTTGTCAAAAATTTTAAAAAGTATTTTTAGTGTGGGGTTGGTAATAAGCACGGGAAGGTTTTAGTTACAATTTAAGATGTAACATGAAGGAGAGGAAACGCGAAATGTAAATAAACGAAAAATTCTTACCTAGGAATTATTTAATTTGTAAAAAAAAACAAGAATGGCATTGCTGTTCAAAACGGATGTAGGAATGAGTCCAATTTTTTAAATCGAGAATAATGGACAATAATACAGTCCCAATTCATAGAAACGAACAAAGAAATGTTCACACTTCACTAAGCAATAATACTCAGGTATAATTTGATGAAAGAAGAGGTAAATTTCTTCGAAATGCCAACAAAGGCAGAAAAATCGTTATACAACGTACAGTTATGTGATCTCTGTTTTAGAGATGATTTTTTTGGTAACAGAAAAGAAATTACAGTTACTGTCCTGGTAAGTAATAGCGAAAAATATCAAGACGCGCACACTAGATCACGAAATGAATTTTCACTACATTGAAAGACGCTACGTTCAAAATACGTTCTGGATATCGAAACAAATATAAACAAAGAAATTACTAACATACATACATATAAACATGCATACATGCAACTCATATACTAGACAAAAAATACTGCACAACAGAAAAGACGTTATTATCTGTGTTAAATGATGTAGAAAAGGGAATTACAAGAATTTAACATTCTCAATTCATTTAATCAAGGTTTATAGACTCTTAAGGTAGTTCAATAGGTAGAGAACGAGTAAAAGGTCCTCACATATTCCCGCGAGACGGCAGTCTTAACAATTACACTCTGGTAGTGTTCCAACAGACCTGTGTTTCCGCTTCCGCAATTGCAGAAGTTCCGCATATATTTTCACATCCACTTCTGCATCTGGTTCTGCATTTTTATAACAGAAATTTATCGGAACTTAACAAAATCTTATTTCTCATCTTTTTGAAAATCAATGCATCGGATAAATAAAATAAGTAGTAAAAATTTATTACTTTTATCTGTTGGCTGAACTTTCAAAACACAATTTAAATGAAATTGAATTAAAATTAAGAACACCGTTGAGCTACATTTCGTACAACCCTCGTATTTATAATATTGACAAAGAAAACTAAATTTCTATAAAAGTACAAAAGTTATTTTATTGTAAATAACTAAATTAATGACGGAAATACTAGAAATTGTGACAATCTCTGTTTTCATGTGATTTTCTTTAAAGCATTGAAAAATTTTTGAGTATTACAATTAAACATGATGAAAACATGACTAAATCACTTTCCTTATACAATAATTGAACAGGATCATGGGTACTGGAAAAAAAAATTGAAAAGCCAATTAGACCATTGTTGATTCGCGACGTTTCGTCTCTATTTCTTGAGACTTTATCAAGCTCTGGAAATTAATTACAAAACATTCTTAGTATAATATGTATATAATGTCGATTCCTAAATCACAATTAGCTTATTTCAATAAATAAAATCTTCAATAAATTGCTTTCTCATCTTACGATGGCATTGACATTCACAGTCCAACTAATAGGATATGAAAAAAATATGGTGTGTAAGTCGCGTTCTGTCGCGATGACGCTTGATACGCGGGAATATTTA
>NW_020441285.1:0-820 GCF_000699045.2 Agrilus planipennis
CTACAGTGCCTTTATAAATGATCGACAGTCTTACCGATAAGTTGTTTATCAATTTATTAGTCAGTGTCATAGGGATTTTTGGCTATTAATTAAAGATAGTGTAATGTTCGACTGTTCGTGGGTTTAACAAAATTACTTCTAAGACTGATAATGACAAAAACTATTTATTTACCCTAATGTTGATATATCACTATTCACTGCACTATTTATTTCATTGCTATCACTATCAATTTATTTCTTCTTTCACTTCTGCAACGGTCAATTTCTGCTTTTTTGTTTACTTCCTGGAGCCTTCTGGAAACATCCGGATAGTTTATTTTTTCTTTGAACTGTGTAGCTGCTTTCCCAGAACCCGGGTACGACACACACATTTACAAATACGGCGCACATGAAGGACGGCGCCGGCGGCTAGTCGGTGAATCGATAAGTCGTTCACGCACACATGTGCCCGATCGCACACAAACACGCTCGTGCGTAAAATACGGATTCTTGCTTATTTAAACATCGCCACTGGAATTTGGCCGAAATCATCTAGGGATATTTGAATTTATTTTGTGCATCTTGTATTGTTAGTTTTCATACATACGGAGGTCACGTGGCTCTCGCTCATGTATGAACGAAATCTATGTTTATAAACACTAAAAGTCTACAAGGTTACAAAATCATACTAATAAATTATCGTTAATCAAAACTCGATTTACCAGAAAACATCAAAAATTGTAACAGTCTTGTCATACTGATGTATGTTTGTCCATAAAAAAAAGTAAACACGAGAACTATATCGAAATAATAAATAATTTAGTATAGTAATCAATAAATA
>NW_020441285.1:1293-2493 GCF_000699045.2 Agrilus planipennis
AAATTTTCACAGTTTAGAGCAACGAGATTTGTTTTAAATTTGTAAATTTTCAAAATGATTTAGATAATGGAGGTTATAAAACGTGCATCGTCTTGACATGACCAAGCAAACTGTCATCTGCCTTCAAAATGGCGACGCGTCGGTAATGAAACTCACTTGCACTATTGTCTATGGCACTAGTAGCATAAACCCGCGAAATTTCAAATGTTTCGAATAATCATAACCGTATTTTTTTAAAAGTGGGCTATCCTAGGAGCCGGACCATCTTCGGCGGCACTACATTAATACAAATTAGGACAGACGACCTATCCGAATACAATCTTAATTACCAATTTTCATTAACTAGTGTTTTTGTTATACTTATTAAATCACTATCTGCCCCGACAAAAGTTATTGGCCAGTCGCAGTCCAACAGAAAAAACAAATAAATCAAACGTACTTCAGAGTGATCAATTTATTTATTGATTTAATGTTTCAACAACCAAGAAAATGCCACGCACAAGTAATTACATACGTCAGCAATTTTTGGACAGGCATTGATTAATCTCCATAGAGCCTAATCAACTTTAAGACATCGTCATCGTAAGGTCGTCAGTCCTAAGACGGATTGAACACGCACCCCCACTGGTTTCTACCCTGAGCTAATCATTTTCCTAAAAATTAAACGTCCCACATCGTTAACTATTTGCGAACAGTAATCTAATCTATGTCTACCTCTACTCCTCTTAACTTCATTTCTGCTTCTAATCTCTAAGTCTCTGCCTAGACCTTCATGGCTTAGAAGGTGTCCTACCAACCTATCTCATCTATTTCTTATTGACTTCCATAGAGTCCTCTGTTCTCCTATTCTTTTTAATACCTCTCCATTTCTAACTTTCCCTATCCACGGTANAAGAGCTGCTGAAATAGCAAAATGTACATCCATTTGAGGCATACAGAACAATTCGTACTATTATTTAGCGAAGGAAATTCGGTGGCAAAATGTACAGTTATTTGGCGCCTGTATAGCAATGTGTACTGTTATTTGGCATCGACCAATGAAATAACCCTATCGCCCTGTGTTTGTCAAATACATGTACATGTGCTTATATGCAACCGGGTACCCGGTCCATCTCTAATACAGACTTCTTCACAATATCACCTTTCCGGAAAACATTCCCATAACATTTGTTTTTTCAAATATTTCACTGCTGTTGAACA
>NW_020441286.1:0-2397 GCF_000699045.2 Agrilus planipennis
TACCTTAGACAATTTTTTTGCTAAAATCTACACCAATATTATAAAGCTGCAGAGTGTTTGTTTGTTTGCTTGAACGCTCTAATCTCAGGAACTACTGGTCCGATTTGAAAAATTCTTTCAGTGTTAGATAGCCCATTTATCGAGGAAGAGTAATCTGTTCTGATAAGAATTATTAAAAAAACCTAAGTATCAGATTAAATGAGCAAGACCAAGACTTAACACGCGAGATCAAAACCAAGCCTGTGTGAAGAAGACCAACTCCAAGACTAAGACTAGAAGTATTTGAGAAAGACTAAGACCGAATAAGAAAGACCAAGACCAACATCAAGACTGGGATACTCTTGGTCTTAGTTTTGCTTTACTCATCAATAACGAATTCTGTATTTTGATTAGTAGCTGATTTGATTTAACTGACTAATTGCTATTCACAAATTCTGAAAGTTTTTGTAATTTGGTTACCAATATGTTAATCAAGTTTTTCAAGGAAGCAGCGTCAGCTTCAGTTACTATGTCCTGAGTTAATGTGTAACTGTCTTTTTTTAGTTTATTTGTTTATTTATTATTTACAACTGATACATTCTCTAAGCTCTATTAGGGTTACAAAGATACTAAACAGTATGTAGGTAATAATTTCGATGTGAATTTATTTATCATTATATGATAGCCATAGTAAAATTTTACTGCAAATTATGATACTTACTAACTGCTTAATAGATTCGGTGGAAAAAGGTGTGGTATAGCCTTGTACAAGTGTAACAGCAATATTATAACAAAAAAGTCAATTGGTTATTGCAAATTGAGTTGCAGTGCACACCAGGGGTTTGATAGAGTGACATTAATGTCTTCATATGTAAAGTCATTTTTTTACACTTCTTATTTACTAACTGACACCCACTTAGGGTAAATACACCAATATATTGCGGTCTGTGGTCATTATATACAAGTGCTATACAGAAAATGAAAGCTAGAAACGTTTAAGATATGGTTTAATAGGAGGATGGTCATAATTAACACGGATAGAAGATGTTATAAATATCATTATGTCATGAAGAGAGGGCGCTGTAGATATTGTCACATGTATATAGGCAACCCAACATACACAGCGGCAAGGAAGATCACGTTTTTAGACAACATATACTAGAATATTCTGGAACACGGCCAGCTTTTATAAACAGGTGTCGTAATACGGGAACGAGTTCGGAACGAGTTTGAGGTGATACAAAGTGAAGAAGAAGGAACGAAGAAATGACAGAGTGTTCATGTAGTGGTGAATTGATAAGTAGTTAATAAAAGAAGTGTTAATTAGACGGCGATTGATTGAACAATAGTAGTAATAGACCGAGGTGTTTAAATACGTGACAATATTAAAAAAGAAAAGGAGAGATAAGATGGTAAGACATCTTGTGAGACATAAAGGGCTGATTAGATACACATTAAAAACAGAAACAGCAGTTAAGAGGGGTAGAGGACAGGAGACTTAGATCAGATTAATGTTCGCAAGCCACAAGAAATTTATGCTTAATTAGACTCACTAATTGCTTAACCTGTAAACTGAGAAAAAGAAAACTTGTAACGTGCAATTTTAAATTTTAATGATATTAATTGCTATCAGAAGAATGCTTTTGGGTTGTTTAATAAAAAATAAGTATGCAAAAAAGTAAACAATTGATAAATTATAACAAAAAACCAAAAGTATCTACTAAACATTTGAAATTGAGAGTGCGCCCCTGCTCGTAAATGATAAATTTTACTCGTCGATACCATGTAGGTTTGGGTATAATTACGGAATTCAAGGTGCCCATTACCTTAATTTCTGGTTGTCGATTGCTTTAGCAAAAGAAAAGAAAAATGACCCGTTTCCGTTTAGCATTTTTAACTTGTAACTTATATCTAATTAAAAGTGTTTCGGTATGTTTCTAAGTGTACGTTAATATAAACTTAACCATATTAGTTGGTAGGTAATTAGAAAAATTAATGAGCCGTGGTATTGCGTAACATCCACGTTTTTCGCAAGAGGAGAATTCAAGAATAAATAATTCACTTTACCTAACCCATGCAACTAGTTCAAAATATACATAAATATTTAGCTGTCAAGGATAGAATTCTATTGCTTTGAATTTACATAATTGCTAAATGTTGGTACTTAAATAAATAGTATTGGCAAATTAAGGCACTAATGTGGTTAGACAAATTGCTAGAGTTTATTAAAACAACAATAAAAGATCGATGGTGTAAGCCTAATAATTTTTTTGTACGTAAAGCTTTAAAAATAAAAATGATGTTAGTTTGGTAATAAGTAATTTAAAAAGATAGATTTTTCATCTGATATGCCTACAATCTGTTGGCCACAATAAATATTTTTTTGTGGTGGTATGTTAAATAGTTAATAACTTTTTT
>NW_020441287.1:0-2591 GCF_000699045.2 Agrilus planipennis
CATTTTCATTAACCATTACTTTTGTATAAAATGTTTTATTCAGTGGTAGATAGCTCCATTATAATTATGAAAAAAGTGTTAAACGAATTTGTTAGAGTGAGACCTTCTTTATTAAGAAAAGAGGTTATGGTTAATGTAAAAGCAATACATTATCCTGTAACTTTTGTAATTAGTAATGTAAATTACGTATTTACATGAATAGTATTTATACCATAATATATGTAGGTATATAAAAAGTTGTTCATGAAACTTCTGAAAACAGTCGACTTCCTCTAGCTAGAAATCGAATTTCCCCCCAACTCAAATTATTCCATTGGGAGCAGCTTTCGCTAGATTAAAGTAGCTCCTTGAAAGTCGACTTATTTAAATTCAGATTTTTGTATAAGCCGAACGGATTCTGTGCTTTTCAAGATGCTGTTGTATGTCTAAAACCCCTGTCATACCACGTACACCTATAAAACTTTTGCTTTGTTTTTCATTGTTAATTTATATACATTTTTGTTTTATGAAATTGTCAAACATTTTCGTCTAGTACTGTACAGTTCTGGCCGATTTCCTAAGACCTCCCATCGAGAGCTCTGCTCATTCAAGCTTGTTCCAACTATTTCTGTCTTGCTCACGCCTAGTGTGTATTCTTTCTATCTTCGCGTAGGTTTCTTCAAGGTCACAATTCTAACAAATTGAAATAGACTGTACTAAATAATCTTAACTTAACTACTCCTTAATCTTTATATACAATTGTGGACAATCTTCGACAAATCGTAAATACCTATTTGTTTTACTTTCAATTGGGAAACCAATTTAAACTTAGAAAGCATAAAGCTCCAATACCACCCGTGTCCTTCAATTTAAATTAAGTATTTCCAGGTAGATCAATGACCGATTCCTTTTCGGTTGAGTCAATTGCCAGTTATTCATCATAAGTCAAGAATATTTGGTTGTAACAATCTTCGTTTATTTCATTTTTTAATTTTATTGAAGATTAATGAATGTAAACCTAAACTAGTATCAAGCAAAGTTGATTTTGGTTTTGCGAAAATGCAAGATCAAGAGCAAGACCAAACGAAAAATACCAAGATTAAAACCAAGACCAAACGAACAGGACCAAGACTAAAACTAAGAATATGCAACATAAATACCAAACACACAAGACTAACCGAAAAATTATTACCTCCGGTGGATTTATGAAACAACATTAATATGTTCTTTTCTTGGATCAAAACATTTTTAGTAGGTATTTGAAATTTTCAGTTTGCTTTACTAGATTTTGACCAGAAATTACCACTGTTAGAAAAAAGGCTTCTACAAAAATGTCCTCGGAGTAAATGCTGTTTGTTCCTATGTCTGGGTAATTAACACGTGGTTTCCACCATAACGTAACTTAAACCCGTGGTGCATAACGCTTCATAAGAGAACCTAGTGCGTACAACTTCACATAAGCTAATCATGGAATCCTTTTTCGCCAAAACCTAAATAAAGTCTATAGTGTGTAGCACTTCACCTTTCCACCAAAATTTAAGCTAAACCCTTGGTGCATAGCGCTTCATACAAGCTAATAAGGAAATCTACTGTCATCTTTAACCTAATGTTTGATGCACAGTACTTCAGATTTGCCAATAAGGGTTCTTCGACTTTGGATTTCTTCATCTAAATAATTGTAATTTCTATTTATTTCTGCAAAAATTGAAAAGGTTAACAAAATATTAAAATAACGTGTCGATTTTTAGTTGCCGGTATTTTAACCCTTTCAGACTTTCGATTATCGAGATTTTTGCCATCGGAAGTAGGTGTCGGAATTGTAGCTTTCGAGATTTTGAGGTGAAATCTTTATTGCATTGTAAAAGATTTTCTGAAATTCTCGTCAAAATTGTCCTTAAGTGTTTAATTCCGTAAAAGATGAGTTGGTGAAGTATGACATATAATATACATAAATACAAATGGATATAAATGTATCTTATAATTCANTCGACAAGTAGTTTTAGGATTCTAAAAAATTCGAAAGTAGACCGATGCAACGTACTTATCTACTACTCATGTCATTTATTTAATTAGTATACACTGCGAGTAGCGATATTGTGAGTGAAATTTCATTTCAACATCTAGTGTTTTACAACTGTGAAGAAGTTATTTATATTAAACAAAGCGGCGAGAAAGAAACTACATAAAACACGTTACGAGCCCTTCATAGATAAATTATCATCATCATAAGGTCGTCAGTCCTAAGACTGGTTGGACACACACCTCCACTCTTTCCTATCCTGAGCTAAACTTCGCATTTCCCTAAAACTATATCCTTAACTATTTTCGAACAGTAATTTAATCTAGGTCTACTTCTAACTCCTGTTTCTGCCTCTAATATGTCTCTGACTAGACCTTCATGCCTGAGAAGGTGTCCTACCAATTTATCTCACCTACTTTTTTTTATTCGGGTTCATAATGTGGTGGTTTTCCGTTGCCTTCCACATCCCAGTATTGTGCATCAGAGTGCCATACCGATCCTCATGATCTCTGCCACCCTGAGTACTAAAAGATCTGCTGCCCTCTTTCAGGGACTTGTCTTAGTCTGGTTTCTCTTTAAGAACCCCCCCCCC
>NW_020441288.1:0-2474 GCF_000699045.2 Agrilus planipennis
CTGAGAAGGTGTCCTACCGACCTATCTCACCTATTTTATTATCGACTTCCATAGAGTCCTCTGTTCTCCTATTTTTTCTAATACCTCTTCATTTCCAACCTTGTCTATCCACGGTATCCTCATCATTCGCTTGTAACATCACATTTCGAACGCTTCTAACGTTTTCTTTTCCAGCGCGCTCACTGTCCATGCTTCGCACCCGTGCAGCGCCGTGTGCCAAACATACACCTTTAACAACCTTTTCCGAATTTCTACATTAACCGTTCGCGAGTATAGAAATGACTTCTTTTTGTTGAAGGCGACTCGATCCTGCGCTATCCTCTGCTTTATATCCCTACTACTCCTTGCGTCCTGACTTATTTGATTTCCTAGATACCTAAAATCGGTCACTTCTTCTAATTTATTCGTCTTTATATTTGCTCTTTTCCTACTTTTTCTTTCCTTGCGTACCAGTATTTTTATTTTACTTTTATTTATTTTCATACAGTACTGTTTTGTCAATACCGCTTCCATTTTATTTAAATTTATCTCTAACTCCTCCTTGCTAGATGCTAATAGTGCTATACCATCTACAAATCAAAACATACTAATCTTTTGCGCATGTATATCTATCCCTACAGTTGTACTGTCTTTAATAATGTTGATGGCGTCTTCGATGTATAAATTAAAAAGTAGCGGTAGTGTGCATCCCTGTCTGATTCTAAACTCAAATTGATCTTCCCCTAATAGTTCTTCTGCCCTTTTTTCTACCCTCCTCTGGAACTTTCCCCGTCTCGTAAATTTGACTGTATCCCATTTACACCTGGCGGTATAATAACGATTAAATATTTCAATAGGTTGTTTTGACTTTCCAAGAGAACAATAAGAAAATAAAAAGTTGTTACTGATTTTTACTGTAACTATATAGAAATTTTTGCAGAATATTATGGGAAAAGCCCACTTTTGGAGATTATTTTTTTCCTTGTAAAATCTTCATATTGCTTTGATTCTAGAAAGCAAATTCTTAAAACAATAAAGTCATCATATGGCATTTGGACCAGCGACTCAATAAGTATTCATTATACCGTTAAACAAAACACACAGGCACTGAACAATTTAGAGAGTCGAATAAATGAGGGGACGATTTGATGCAGTATACCTCATTTATTCATTGTAAAATAGTATACATATATGTTGATTTTAAACATATATACTTATATATAATAAGCAACGATTTTTTAGTTCAATTACCTATTGTGTACTTAATAAAATTGAAAATTAAAATGGGTGTCACAAATAACTCTTTTTCTTGTTTAGGTAATTTGTAAACACTGAAGGATACTGAAAGATATTTCATGAAATTAGTAGTTTTGTTGTACATATGTATATTTAAATTTTATTAGAGACTATTTCAAAATTCTGCTTGTGAAAAATAAGGTCTGTTTTACATAGAGCGTATACCGTGAGTTTGAACACTAGCGTATAAACGCTAGTTATTTTACTAGTGTTCTTACAACGGCGCGTTTGCCTACGTTTGGTGAACTCATTATTTATTGACTGATCAGAGGAAGCAAATCATGCTTAGTTGGTAATACTTAGTAAAAATTTTAAAGAAAAATAATAAGAAAAGGAAAACTAAACATGGAATTTATACAGACAGACTGCATATTGGAGAATTTCATAATAATATATAACCGTAGGTACATCATCATCATCATCACAAGGTCGTCAATCCTAAGACCGGTTGGACATGCACCTCCACTCTTTCCTATCCTGAGCTACTATTCTCGTTTTTCTAAAACTAGAACATCCCACATCCTTAACTATTTGTGAACAGTAATCTAATCTACCTCTACATCTACTCCTCTTAATTCCTGTTTCTGCTTCTAATATGTCCTTAACTAGCCCTTTATTCCTAAGAAGGTGTCTTATAAACCTATCTCGCCTATTTGTTATTGACTTCTATAAAGTCTTCTGTTCTCCTACTCTTTCTAATAACTCATTTCTATTCTTCTCTATCATCATTCGCCTGTAACACTACATTTCGAACGTTTCCAACCTGTTCTTTTTCGCCGTGCCCACCGTCCATGTTTCAATCTTTTTCAAATTTATAAATTAAACATAGAAGTGACTTCTTTTTATTGAAGGCGACTCGATCCTGCGCTATCTATCTACTGCTCAATTACGGGTGGTTGAAAATACCTTTCGTTAATATGCAAGAATAACTCGATAGCATAGATTTCGCGTTTACTTAGGACACGACGTTAGGTTTTTTCGCGAATTTCGTGTATATGTGCGGTTTTATTTACGATTCGTCATCGAAAGAATGATGTGACAATTTTGTAAACTGCCATTTGCAATTACTAAAAGAAACCAATAAAATTAAGCAAAAAATACATGACAATCAGTTTCATGAAAACATAAAATTGAGTATAAAATTGTATTCTTCATTTTGCGAGTACGTTGACTGCAAATAGGCACCAAAGCAAACAAAC
>NW_020441289.1:0-2525 GCF_000699045.2 Agrilus planipennis
TTCACTCTTTCCTATCCTGAGCTAAACTTCGCATTTCCCTAAAACTAGAACAGCCCACATCCTTAACTATTTGCGAACAGTAATCTAATCTAGGTGTACCCCTACCCCTCTTAACTACTGTTTCTGCCTCTAATATGTCTCTGACTAGACCTTCATGCCTGAGAATACCTCTTCAGTAACCCTTTCTATCCACGGTATCCTCGCTCTGCTCTTCAAAAGTGCCCTAAGTAATTTTATTGGGACGTGATTACTTATTTTTTCAATAAAAAACAATAAATAAGAAAAATTCTAGTAAAAACCTAAATTGCAATTTAGTATACGATTAAACTCTCTAGGGAAATGGTTTGGTTGTTGCTAACGATTACAGTAAAATGGTCACCAATGGAATAATTAGGTTATGGTATTAAGGTTATACATCTTTTTTTAATGTTACCCTTTACCTAAGTATTTTACGATCTTGAGGCAAATTAAGAAGTACAAGGGTTAATAAATCACTTCACTGTAGAATAATGTTCTACGCTACTTTTGTCCGTTTGATTGTTTTCCATTGAAAATTGGACTTTTCGTTTAAAGATTGTATAAAGATGACAAAAGACAAAAGGTGCATGAGTCCTAAAGGCGATCGATTTAGCATTTTAAAGATTAGGGATTTATAAAATTTCATTCGACATTATCAAACGGTTTATACGATATTATCTAACATAAGTGCCCGTGATGCATTTATCAAAATATCTATATACGTAATGACTCGCTGCAGTCTTGCTTCATCTTGGGCTGATCTGAGTAGAAGTATGACATATATATGGAAAAACAATTTTCTAATTTCTAAATTTTTATGTGTGTAAAGTATTATCGAACAGCATGCTGGCCTCGAATTTTGACGATAGAAATAATTAAATTATTAACAATATACATATGCAACAAACCGAAAAAGGATATAATTTTCCAAAACATTTATTATTATCTAAATTTGTAATGTCATACAGTAAAACTCGTCATAATGTACTTATAAGTCATGGGAACACTAGACCCTCCTTCGATAAAAACCTTTTTCAACACGAAATTTAAAATAGGAGTGTGAAATCCTTGTAGTCTAGTATTTGTGACTCGGACGCTATAACCGCGAGTTCGTAATAAGCGTATACGTTATAAATGAGTTTTTGTATATATATTTATTTTTTAAACATTTAACAAAATGGATAATTTAGAAATTCGACAAAGGTTGTTAAAGGTGTATGTTTGGAGCATGGCGCTATATGGGTGCAAAATACGGACAGCGGGCGCGGCGGAAAGAAAAGGTTAGAAGCGTTCGAAATGTGATGCTACAGACGAATGATGAGGTACCGTGGATAGAGAAGGTTACAAATAAAGAGGTATTAGAAAGAATAGGAGAACAGAGGACTCTGTGGAAGTCAATAAGAAATAGGCGAGATCGGTTGGTAGGACACCTTCTTAAGCACGAAGGACTAATCAGAGATATATTAGATGCATAAATAGGAGTTATGAGGAGTAGAGGTAGAAATTAGCTCAGGGTAGGAAAGAGTGGAGGTGCGTGTCCAACCAGTCTTCAGACTGACGACCTTATGATGAAACTTCCGTCATTTTATGTAAGACTATTGTTCTGTTTTTATTTTTATTAGATACAAACATTATTGTTGTATTTTGTAGACAACTCGTTGCCGTATATCCAATTATTATAGAGAGGTCCCATATATGCTTCTCTAGAATTAATTAAGAATTCCACTTGAGTGTAGATGTCACTTATTTTGAAAAAAGTACCGTTGCAATACGTAAAACGTAATAAATGTACACGTCCGCACGAATTTTATACACGAGCTGCGCTAAAGTATTTCATGATTACGTTTTGTAAGGTAAATAAAGCATATGACTCTCTGAGTGTATTATTATGTTTCTGCATTTCACAGCACATTCTCTTGACGGTCATATATTATTTATGCAACGATTATTGTGCTTTTATCCGCTGCCTGTTTAAAACCTATTAGAATAATTTAAAATCTATCATTTTGATATGCAAATCGTACATTTTCTAAGTACAAGTGACAATGCTTTCTTTTTTTAAAGTGCAGTTATGCATTCCCCTTATTTTTTATTTGTAATATTGTCCTAAAATTGTGGTGATGTAGATGGTAGTGTTTCCTTTAGTGCTTTGTCCTTGTTGTACTCCACATCTTCTTTTTCCCCTCCGCATCTGGGTCATGGTATAATTCCACCAAGACAACTACATACTTAAAACAATATATACAATTAATTATACTTCTAACGACTTGTCTGTAGGTTTAAATTTTATTGATCGATTATGCTCTCAACACTATCCTGAATCTATAATTTTTTATTTTTTCCGGGGATTTTTGGAAATTTTGGGTTAAGCTGCGTCTGATTGTTACTAGTCCGAGAGCTGGTGTCATTGAAAGTACCTTCATCGCCTAACTGTAAAATTTTTATAAAAGTTGATAATTGACAAATATACGAATAAAGTGACCTTGGCACGGTTTAATTTATTTAGC
>NW_020441290.1:0-2370 GCF_000699045.2 Agrilus planipennis
TTTCAGTGGATTTATGGGGTAACTGTCTGAGGCACATTTTGCATATTCTTTTCCTGGAATAAATTACTTTTTCTGTTTTAAATTTTCAGTTTGCTCTACTACATTTTAACACTAAATATAAAAAAAGAAACTTTACCACTGTTTTAAAAAAGGGATCTAAAAGAATGTCCTCGGAGTATGTGTTCTTTGTTCGTATGACTGGATAACGCATGGTTAAAATATAGAGATAAAGTAATTTTTTTCGATAAATTTATGAATTAGAGAAAGGGCCAATTTATGCTTTAGAAGAAGGGTAGGTCAGTTTTCTAGTTTTCTTACTCTCCCAACTAACTATAGACAATTTTTTCTTTAAAATGCATGACAAAAAATTCAGAATTTAAGTCAATTATTGTGTCGGTATAATTTGTGATTAAAAGAATTATTAAAAAAAACGTACGTATTAGATTAAATGAGCAAGACTTAACGCGTAGGGCTAAGACCAAAACCGAGACTATCTCAGTAAGACCAAGACTAGAAGTATTTGAGCAAGACCAAGGCCAAGACCAGTACCAAGACTAGGACAGTCTCGGTTTTGGTCTTGGTTTGCTTCTCACTAATAATGATTAAGAATAAAACGAGTTTGGCATGCAATAAAAGTCCTTTTCGCTGTTACCAACCAGACGTAAACACTGCTATAAGACGTCTTATAACTTTACGTCTATGGCCAACGTTATAACAGCCGTAATATCGGTAACGCTATATAACAGGCGTCCAATTGCGGCACCCTTATTCTAGAAAACCATAGTTTCAGAAGTCGGATATTTTATAGTAGTTTTCGGGAAACGCTTAGGATAGGAAGGAATGAACATGAACTAGTCTGATGTACTAATTCATAATATAAGAATTGGATTTATTAATGGGTATCATAAGCTTCATAAAATATGGACAAATTTTACGGATAAATGGTAGAGATCTTATATTTCTAAGCATGCGGACAGATAACTAAAGGTAGTTACAGAGGGTGAAAGTGACTAATTTTTTTTAATTACATTATCGATAAAGTGCTCAAGATTTTACGGAAATGCAGACCTCGGTTTCCTTAATTGAGTTCCCGAAGGGAGGACACGTAAACTTAAACAAAAAGAGTGGTGGATACAGATGAAGTAGACAAATATTTTTACAAAAAAACATGAAATACCTGCCTTAACTGACTCTCGTTGTTTCAGAAAAAGTATTAGACTAAAGATGTGTGGTTTCGAAAGGACATTCAAAAATGTGAAGTCATTTTATGTAATGGGAATACATATTTTTATCTTTCGGAATAAAAAGAACGGGATGCATAATAGTAAATAGCTTTGAAGCTGTTTTGCTCTTAATTTTCCGTATTCCGAATGAGATTCTTTTGGAAATAATTTTTGTCTACACAACCTCTGTCCGCCACCCCTTTTTTTCCAACTGACAGGTACGCCGTTCCAGAATTCAATTAGGTATATCGAGGTCAAATTTTCTGTAAATTTTTGAGCACTGTATCATAATTACATTTTACGGTAAAATTTTTCTATATTCCTACAGTTAACAAGGGAATGTAACATTTTTATTCGATTTAGGAGCAAACTAAAATTTCCTAGAAAAGCTTGAACACAACACTTGCATTTGTTAATGTTAATAAGTGAGCAGGTTGAAGACTAATGATTAAATGTGAATGTCAATTATTATTATTGATAATCGATACAATAAACAATTTGTTACAAACTAATAGTGAATTATCTAATCCTAAATGATACAGTTACTTATTTTAAAGAATCTCTAACAAATGTTATACTTGTTTAGGCGAAAGAAGTAGTTCTTTTATGTAAATAATAAACTTTTCTTACAAGCACATTATCACAACTTTAAAATTTTATTTTCTGTAGGTACCTATATAAGTATTACATACAATAGATCAAATTTTTAGCATTTACGTGTACTTGTTTTCAAAAATCTTTTATTAAATCAAATCAAAACATTTATTAATCCAATTTCCCACTAGAATGAAATAGAAGTAGACGATAGAGAAATGTATACCATTTATATACACCTACACTAGTAGATCAATAGGTAGTTAAATTTTTGTTATTAAAATACGTACCCCACCATATATTCTTTAAAACATTTAGTACGTATAACATTTCTTTACATATGTTATATATCGTAGTTCTTAAACTGTAATTTTAGCGAATTATAGGTACTATTAGCGCCCTGTTTATACGGGTAGGAAGCAACCATTTCTGCTTACAACTTTTTTGAGTACATAAATAGTTTCTGAAATTATTTATAACAATGTGACGTGTTATGGTTTTCAAAGGAACTCAAGAAAAATACTTATTTAATCAAAAATTTCCTTATAGTTAT
>NW_020441291.1:0-2424 GCF_000699045.2 Agrilus planipennis
CGCATTCATAAAATAATAGATAGTTTAAATAAATAGTGTCAGACTATTATCACTACGAAGCGTCTAAGTCATACTACATGTATTCGCATGTAGGTGCTCATCATTAAACTAGTGCCGCTTTATAAAGACAACAATTTGTAGCAAATGTAGAGATGTAAATGAATCCGAATGACATAACGCTGTCAGATACAAGATTGCTTTGGTATTTCTAAGGTAATATTATTTGAAAATGACCATGAAATGACAATACAAACGAAACTATTCTGATAAATCTCCGTTAAAAGTTGTCAATAGAGCTTGCTGCACAACTTGAAATTTTATTCAAAAGCAGCAAACTGTTTGGTGAAACTTCATAGTTGTATCTATGAATAAATTTTGAAGGTGTAGATGTAGGAGATAATCTCCGAAACGACTTATCCGATTTCAAAAATTCTATCACCAATATTTATGTTGGACCTTTAAGGTAGATATATGTATAGGCTGCATATTATTCCCTTAAAATAAGAGGGTTTTTTGTGTAAACCAATTTTACATCAGCGAAAAATCAGTCGAACTGCTGTGATTCTTATATGAATGCTTTCCACAGAAACTTATAAATCATAAAATGACATCTAAAAATATATCTTTATGCTAAGGTTAAGTCGTAAATTTAATTGTTACAATCACAAACTGAATTCACTTATAATATCAAATAAAATGCAATGTATTTTTTTCAGGTGAAGATCACAGGGAACGACCGTCCAGACCATCGCCCGAAGACTTAGATACGCGAAGGGCAAGTTCAAGAGGAATCATACCTCGTGCCAAGATAAAGACTGTCAAAATGACTTTTGTGATAGTTTTCGGTAAGTTTTGTAAAGTTTCAGCGAAAACAATATTTTTATAATATTTCAAACGTAAATTAGAGCAATAGAGATGATATAGCAGTATTAGCATCAATAAGGAGGAGTTAGAGATAGCTTTAAATAAAACGGAAGCAATAAAAGTAAAACAAAAATACTAGTATGCAAGGGAAGAAAAAGTAGGGAAAGAGCGAATATAAAGATAGGAGACGAAAGATTAGAAGTCGCTGATTTTAAGTATCTAGGAAGGAAGGTAAGTCAGAACAGTAGGAGTAGAAGACTATAAAGCAAAGGATTTTAAGCTGTATAATTGGAGCGCGGCAATGTACGAATGCAAAATGCGCAAAAGAAACGGTTAGAAGCTTTCAAAATGTGGTGTTATCTCGAATGATGAGGATACCGTGGATAGAGAAGGTTAGAAATGAAGAGGTATTAGAAAGAATAGGAAAACAAGGTATGCTGTGGAAATCAATAAGAAATAAGCGCGATAGGTTGGTAGAACATCTTCTCAGGAATGAAGGTCTAGTCAGAGGAGATATATTAGAGGCAGAAGCAGGAGTTAAGAGGAGTAGAGGTAGACCTAGATTAGATTACTGTTCGCAAATAGTTAAGGATGTTCTAGTTTTAGGGAAATGCGAAAATTAGTTCAGGATAAGAAAGAGTAGAGGTGCGTGCCCAACCAGTCTTAGGACAGACAACCTTATGATTATGATGATGAATGTACAGCAATATTCTGTCTTATTATGCGATAGTTATTATTTGTCGTCAATGTTTTGATGAACGAAAGTCAGTTTCAAAAACAAATGGTCTTAGAACGAAGCCGGCCATCCTGCAAAGATATCACCGAGATCGTAATACTGACAGTTGTTTTTTATTTGTTGCAGTTTTTGTGCTTTGTTGGAGTCCATACATTGTGTTTGACCTCCTTCAAGTGTACGAGTACATTCCAAGAACCCAAACGAACGTTGCAATCGCAACTTTGATCCAAAGTTTAGCACCGCTTAACAGTGCTGCCAATCCCGTCATCTACTGTCTCTTCTCGACACATATATGTCGTCATATAAGGTAAGACGCATTAAATAAATAAATTTTTTTCCGTTGCTATTTTCCATCACAGTTGTTGGTATTCTGCTATTTTTTACTTTATTTTAAAAGTGTTTAGAGTTTGAAACCGGTTTCAGAATACGTATTCAGAACAGTAAGCTCAAATAACAGTAAAACAATCCCGACCGAATCCACGCACTTATCCAAATGTACTACAATCTACATCTTTAAAAGTCTCCGTTTCTTTCCCTTATTTGTGAAATATAACCTAGAATCACAGCCAGGTTAGGGATGAAAAATAATTTATCTATTAAACCAACACTAAGATTTCGATTTTTAGTGTCTTTTTGGCACTATTTTAGCTTTCGTTTTACACTATCGTACTATAGGTATATACTAGAGTCAATTGAAAAGTCCCCGGCCTGACACATAGATGGCGGCACCAGAACTAAATCCATATGATTTTCAGTTAGTCCTAACCTTCAAAAGACGCGTCTATAAATTTGACGGCTGTCGGATCATTAGTTTGTGAATTATA
>NW_020441292.1:0-2426 GCF_000699045.2 Agrilus planipennis
TTTGATCTATCTCGTAGGGTTCAGCCAGCGTTTGTAATGTAAGCGCAAAAAATGTGTTTATTTACGACATCACATTAGAAACCTCTAAAATTATCGGTGTTTCCGTACTATATTATGCATGTATTATACATATAAACCTTCCTCTTGAATCACTCTATCTTTTAAAAAAAACCGCATCAAAATCCGTTGCATAGTTTTAATGATTTAAGCATACATAGGGACAGACAGCGGGAAAGGACTTTGTTTTATGCTATGTAGTGAAGCTTAAGTAAAGTTATTTTATTAATCGTGCTTTTTTATAGTTATTGTAGTTTCAGTAATAAAGTAGATAAATATGTTTAGGGGGTAGTTGATATCTGTAGAAATATGACAGTTGGAATTTCTCAAAACAGTTTCGAATTTTTTATTTCTAGATCTTTCAAACGATATTCTACGTGGTATATGAAAAGAATTAGAATTATTATTCTTGCCTCGACAAAGTTTCAGTATTCTCAATCACGTCAACGTTGTTTGTTTCAGATCCAATTTGCTCTAACCCATTTCCGCGATGTAGTGTCAAAAAATACGTTGGAGATGTTACCGGGAAACGGTACCATCGTATTGGACACTGTTTGGGCCATAAATTTGGGCGTGAAATCGTGCACTTCTGAAAGCAGTTCCACCGTTCTATCAGCCACGCGTAAGATGTACCAGAGCGTAGCGCAACTCATAAAACTTTGCGATGACGTCCTCATCGATGGAGACCAGAGTGCGGCCTTGGATGAGAAAAATGTCTGCGATGTCCTAGCACAAGTCGAAAATTCGGTCAAGGTAAGATTATTCGTGGTGTTTCGATTTATAGGTAGTCGTTATCGCTCTTTAAGATTGAGCTTGTTTAACCACTTAACAGAAACAGAATGTTCTGGTGGTTTCCAAATTTATCTTACATGCATGTATACTTGAACAAATTGAAAACTAACAGTCAATGTCTTAATAAATGTTTGTTTAATTTTGCACACTTTTCAAATTTCGTTTTCGCAAATGAATTTTTAACACTGTTACCAAATGTGATCGTTTTTTTTATCATTTTAAGAATTTGATAGCGCTGGTGCAAGAAAAAATGGCATTACAACAGAGCATATCATATAAATCCCACGGGAACGCCAGCCTCGATATGCCAGCACAACGAAATTCCCTACCGGACATTCCTTTAACTCCTCGAGACAGGCAAATTCTCGAGCAGACTTCCTGTGTAAGCGGAAAGGTACGAGGCAGTCACAGTTCCGAATCTGTCCTACGGGATTCGAGTCCACCACCCAAACCGCCCATTCCAGACGGGTATGGCTTTTTTATTTTTGTAAAAGTGGTTTGTTAATCAAAAAAGATTTTTTTTTCAGAATATTTTTTAGCATAAGTCGGACGGAAGTCGACGATGCTGACACGCCCCCTCCGCTTCCGCCAAAGAAAAAAGTGAACAGAAGTTACCAGCCAGTTGACGAATGCTTTAGTAGTAATAATTCCTTATTTAATTCTAGTCTAGAAAGGTAAATGGCTATAATTGTGATGAAAATAGTGTGATTTTTCCTTATGGGGCATCCCCATTGGGGACTTGTTTTTCTGTTTAGAATGNTTTAGATAAACATAATTTTAATTGATGTTTTTTTCTCCTTCATTTATAATTTTGTATTCCAAGGATTGGACGATTCGTTTTTGAAGCAAAACTCCTCTTTTTTTAACCAATCCAACGAACTCCACGTGAACAATTTCTTCGCAAATCGATTGTCGAACACGGATTCAGGCTTTGTGTCGGTGGACTCGCACCGTAGTTCGAGATATTCGAAAAGGAGCTCGCAGCAAAGCAGCGTGAGCAGCCATTGGAACTCTTCGTCGGCGTTCCAAGCCAAATCTGCCACGATATTATCCACGGCTGAGATAAAGACTGAGAGCAGTAAGCAAACTTCTTACACTCAGAGGACAGTTAATACGGTGTCCGTAGCTGGCACTAAAACGACCTTGACGGTTGAAAATGCGGCCGACATACCCCCCGCCATTCCAGAGAAACAAAAAAAACGGCAGCCCCAAAATAGGCAGCCATCTCCGTATGATAATGTACCTGATAATAACTTAGGTAAGTTTTGTTAATTATTATCTTATTTTATTCTTTTAACGTTGAACTACAAATCTTTGATACTTTTGTTCATATTCCACTTGGACAGATTACAAGGGCCCTTCACTTATCAATATTTCGACGGAGTTTAATATATAATTTTTGATAGTTGTTCTTTTTTCACAGGTGGCGAATTGGTCATCGCTTGTGAAATGCACCAATCTCAAAGTTTGTGTAGCAGCTCGAGTATAGTGAGTAGTAATAACAGTATTGAAGACAGCGGTGAACCCCCACCTTTGCCTCCCAAAAAACGTCACAGTAAGTGCACTATCATTTAATT
>NW_020441293.1:0-2354 GCF_000699045.2 Agrilus planipennis
ATTCGTCACATTATATTTGGAAGATTTTGTGATTACTGCCACTAAAAAGACTGAAATTCTGAGAGTATAAAATTACTCGGAAAATTTGTCTTCATTAATACTTAAATCCAGCGAGAATAATAAAATCCATCAATCGCAAAATTGAATGCGTATTTCGGGAGTACCTACAGTAGAGAATAGAGAATGTCCCAAAAGTAAAGTGGTCTTAATTGGTCGGTAATTTATCGAGGCTGCCTGTGTCGTGCTGATGAGATCAAATAAGATACAACTCGCAATCCGCGCCTGGCAGCTTCAATAAATTACTAAAGAAAATTTAGTTCGTTATTATTCTTATTATATCCTGTTCTTTCCAGTTTATTTGAGGTACTAATATTTAGAATAAAAACAATTTACCTCATTATAATAAGTTTGTTTACAACCAAAAACACGTAAATTAACTTTGTCGACCTTTCTATGCGTCAAACATATGAAATACGATCACGTACCTATGGTTTCCTGTAGGTAGGTACCTGTTTTAAAAGAAGTGATAGTTCGCTCAGAATGATAAGAACCTATCTCCTTGATTCAATGTAATTTTCAGGGCCACTGTAGTCGAATTAATAAATGAATAACTCACGGGTGGAGCAATGACTTACGCACAAAAATAATCAGCGGCGACTCGTCACTAAAATTAGTGGGGGTGCTGCTCAAGAAAATTCTTAACCTTTGCTTTAAAATTATATAAAAAAAAAAACACATGCGCTATAAAGAGAAGCCAACTTCCAATACAGTGCCTTCTTTTTCGCGCAGGCTCGGACGAATATTCTGTGTACGCATGCGCACAACAATCAAACGCTCCGCCCTGTCGATGGAGCTGTGAAGCGCACAGTTCCATACGAAGATTTCTGTATGTTTTTTGTAAACTGAAGATGACTATTGATTTTAATCTGACGGATTCTTTATCGTACTTACAATCATTTGTAGAAGCATAAAGAAATAATTAATTATATTAAATATTTTTAATATCAAATGGAAATAGACACGCTGCAATTCCATTAAAAATAATGTTAATTTATTTGCCCGCTTTATTGGCACACATGTGTATGCTTGAATTTATTGAAATGCCGATGTATGTGTGTATTATTGATGCCGGGCATTGATTGTCGAATTCGAAAACTAATTGAGTGGAAATTAGCAGCTCTATCACCAATTGCAATTTGCTGTTAATTTCAGTGAAATGAAAAAACAGAAGAAATACTTTATTGCTTGTCATATTTTAAACAGTTCATGGTTAAACTGATAATTTTTTAATGAAGAGGCATACATAGTACATTTCGTAAAATAGCCAATAAGTTAACAGGTCCTGGGGCAGATTTACAACACTAGTGGCCCCTGTGAAAAATGAAAATATTTCGTTTTCCCTTCGCATACCTTTGAACAAAAAAAGATAATATTTGCATCGTTTATTGTATTGCTTCCTCTTTCCATTATATTTATTACTATTTGATACTAAACCACCACTTTCATCTTATTTATTTTATTAAATTCATTGCATTATTTAAAGTTTTCATCTAAATCTGTGATAGACTTACTCAATTTTTTATAAGTCTATTCACAACGGTTAGTAATAAATTGTGTGCAACTGAAATGGAATTACTGATTATTGATGAATCATCTTGAAATGTTAAAAGATTTGAGGAGTAAAACTGGCTAAACCCCCTCCACACAATCAATTAGTTTAATTTGGTTACAAAACTTGCAGACTAAATTTTTACTCTCCAGTTCACGTCCACGGGTGTTATGAAATCCTACAAACGGCGTGGTAAACGCCATCTATAGCACATAACGTCAGTTCAGCAAGTAGATATCCATCAATACAAATGGACTTTGTTGAACATATACATACTACAGATGGCGTATACCGCGCCGTCTATAGGATTTCATAAAACGCTTTGCCAAGACAGCAGGTAGAGTTGATCTGTGTTCTATCGAAACTGTCTACTACGCGCTGATGAGACCCACCAAGGTTAAAATTGCCATTCGGCTTCTGGCAGTACTTTCTTAGTACGTCTCCACACCCTTCACAGGAAACAGATCTTCTCAATTTTATCCTTCCAACTTCGGTGGTTTATGCTGAGCATTGCCTGTCGATCAGTTAAGGAAATGTTCTATACACTAACGGCGGGTTAAGAACTATACCTTGAAAAATACGTGGTATACGAAAATTCGTATAGTTATCTTTTCATATAAAATATAAAGTAATTTACGTTCAATAAATGCAATTCCAAGCTTTTGAAATGTGTTACGGTTTGTTTTAAATATTTAGAGGATTTCGATTATTTCATATAATTGAATATCCTTACATTCGGTGTATA
>NW_020441294.1:0-2380 GCF_000699045.2 Agrilus planipennis
ATTTTTATGCTCATTGGCATAAAATCAAACACCTATTTCAGCATTTTAAAAAATTCAACCTCTGCAAAAAGCTGAAAGGGGGTTGCAAAGATTCAATGGGACATTTTTGTTTTTGGTCCGATTTACTTGAAACTTGGTTAACAAATTCATTCAACCCCTGTTGGGTGGGGGCTGAAAAGGAGTTGCAATATTTGAATGGGACATATATTATTTGTGGTCAGATTTAATTGAAACTTGGTCTTAATGATTTCTCATTTAATTTCTGAAAAACCTATCTTGGCATTTTAAAAAATTCAACCTCCAAAGGGAGGGAGTAAGAAGGCGTTGCAATTTTTGTTTAGGATATATTTTATTTGTGGCTGAATTTACTTGAAACTTATTGGTATTTATGGTCTTTGATACAATTAATCAAATGAAAAAAGGTTGTAACGTTTCCACGGGGTATATTTTATTTGTAGTTGGATTTATTCGAAGGTTGCTCATTGTTGAAATTAAGCAAATACGTGTTTTGGCAATTTTTAAAAATCAACCCTTAAGGGTGAAATGTTGTTGCTACGTTTGTATTTGAAATCTAAGATGTAAACATTACATAAAATTAAAACGTTGTAAGGGGAAAAGCTACTAAACAAATATCTCTAATTTAACAAGCAATTCTGAATTAATTGATGCAGTTTAAATATTTCTTTACTATAGTTGGAATGTTCAAAATTGTCGTACTCCGCAATGAAACTATCGCATTTACTTTCTTCTTTCAGCTTACTAACTAGACTAGAGCGGTTGCTAACAGAACGCCTACTGTTACTCATGACAGACGTTGTAGGGAATATCGCAAAGATAGAAAAGAGATGTCAGGTAAGAATTGCAGCGGACACTAATAAAGAAAAAGGAATAACATTACACTAATTAATGTGTAACAGAAAGCGATGCAGACAAGGAGAATTTGAGCATCTTGCCAGCATCGGACTTTAAAGAAAGTTCAACAGTCTTAGGAATTTAGGAAAGCAAAGATGCTTATTTAAAGATATAACTCCAACCAGGCACTTATAAAGCCGACCCTAATCTTTTGCGTACCTAAGCAACCGCNGCTTCTCGGAGTTGTAAAAACAATTCAAATGTATTTTGTTACATTTGCAGACAATATACAATAGTTAAGCAAAGATTGAATATAACAGACTTTGTAAAAAATGTTTATTAAGCTTACTTCAGAATGAAGTTGTGTCACCAAGATAAACAGTGGGTTACCATAAAATATGCCGGTTATGTGTTGAAGTGTTAAGACAGTGGACTTATAGTAAATCAAAGTCATTGTTATTAGGCATTTCTGTCCAAATTAGAATGCAATTGGAAGTCGAACTGAAAAATGTCATCAATACGAGTCTGAAAGATCCCGAAAAAGTAGTCCTTGGTTTGATCAAACATTTTGTAAAGGCATTTCGACTTGACCAACGGTGATTATTTTATGTTTAGATATCGAGGCCATGTTCTATATAGGTTTTAAGCATATAGAAAAATCGTAAGGACACAAAAAATTACTTTTTCAATTCAAAAATCACGTTTTTTTGCTTATTTTCGATCTTTCCATGCTTTAATATTGTCAGAGGTATTTTTAACCAACACCATCGAGAAGAGCATCATTAAAAACATAGAAACACTAGATATCGAATATTTTTTCGTCGCATTCATTACCTGGTAAGGGTTCAAATGCAAATGTGTTCTCTGAGCACTTATGGGTTAATGAGACGCGGTATATACCATATGGATATCGTTTTCTATTACTTTTAGGACAATTACGACAAATATTAACAATTTAAGAAGACTTTTCTAAAAAAAAATTTCGCAGATCTGTGGTATTAATAATAACTATTAGCAAAACAATAAGTTGGATATGAACTAAATAAATCGATAAGGAATTTTATATGGCATCAAGAATCCTTAAGTCACATTTTTATGAACAAATTAATATGTGCGCAAAATAAATTATTTGCTAAATGCTGCAGCTAATTGTAAGACGACTTTTTCTTTTTCTCATACTCTCTGAATTTGATTTAAGAATAAAAGGGAAAAATTTTTAGGAATCGTCGGAAGGGTTGGGTGTCAGGCGAAAATTGAGAATAGATGAGATAGAAGAATTGAAGACACAAGAGGATTGAATGATTAATTGTTTAAATAATTTACAAAGATTGCGGCAAGGCCGATCCGGAATAGAATCAATGTCCTCTCGAATGGTAATCTATGATCTAGAGATCTAGACCGTTAAACCACCCTGCTCGGTTTATAAAAACTGCAATGTCTTAATCAATTTTCTTTGCTCTTATATCCTAATTAGAAATTTTGCGAAACGGTCCAAGTACTTGCTTCTACAAGTTTACTTTTGAAATAT
>NW_020441295.1:0-2449 GCF_000699045.2 Agrilus planipennis
GAACGTCCTCTGTCTTCAAACACGGGTACTTATTGAACCGCCCTCGTACTCTAACGTATCTTCTAACTGCGCTGTCTATTTCTGGGAATTGTATATAATTTCCTCTAAAATGCTTTTAAATATCGTTTTCGAACTCACTAACAACTAGAAATTATTCAGCCGAATTTCCGCTTGCTTCGCAATGTTGTTTCGCAGCTTCCGTCCTCATTAAACCTCATTTTCAACAGAACAAACTTATTTATGTAAAGTTGGCTCGAAGTGATATTTGTTAGAGTAGGGCTTACTAAAAGTGGGCTCAGTCCAAATGATAATGATACAAGTAATAATCTAGACGGTCGTTATCGCGCCAGTGTCGTTTCTCGGTGCAGAAAAATTTTCAAAGAGAATGGATTAATTTCAGCGCCAAGTGACTAGATCAAAGGAAAAGGGGCATAAGGCCCAAGGCTCGCTTCATTTGCCGTTTATTCTTACCGCGATCCCTTCGTGCCTTTATTTCACACCATAATGAGGTGAACGAGCGACCTTTGCGACGATGGCCTACACAGAGCGAATTTCCATGCAAAAAACAGCTTGCTTACCTCTCATTCTCTTTATCGGATTAACGAGAACGACTCCACTTATTATTCTATTTAGTCTCATTATAATTATTCAGTTTGAAAAGGGGGAAATTGGACGAGGTCACACAACTGGAAAAGTTGAAGAGAAATTAAATTAAGATAGCAGTTTACAAAAGGTACCTTGTTTTTCCTGGAATATTAATTTTGATTTTAATTGTTTGTATTAAATACTAGGTTTGCTCACAGCTTCACTTACGTTGATGTCGAAAATGCTCAGCAATGATCATCAACGACCATATAAAACTAATTTCTTATATCCCTCGGGAACAGTATTTGTTTCCCGGATAAAAGGTACCCTACGTCTTTTTCTGTATCCCTAAAAATGTGTTTGCAAAATTTCATGATAGGATTTACTCGCGGCTTCATTAGCATTGATGTCCTAAGTACGCGTCAGAGATAATTGACTACCTCAAACCTAATTCTTCTATTCCTATGGAATAGTATTTGTTTTCTAGATAAAGGGTATCCTATATCCTTTTCTGTAATCCTGGCAATGTGTGTACAAATTTTCATGATGATCGATTAAGTACTTAAGGCATGAAATGGTAACAAACAAACACATTCGCATTTATAATGTTAGGATAATTTTTATAACCTATAACCAATTAAAACAACGAACTACAAATCATTCCTGAAAACCACCTCATCATATTTGGAAAGTCCCGTCGAAATCTGTCTTAATAGCAAAGCGTTTTGACTGGCCCAGTCCGGACGAGTTAGAACTGATTTTAGTCATTTCTGGCTGGGGCTGTAATGGATATCCGCATCCGCAACTGCGGATGATCCACAGGAATTAGAATATTGTCTAATATTAAATCGATAGCCATCCTGGCAAATAGATACCATTATTATAAGATCTTATCGAAGTCAAATACAGCAAAGCACAGTTAGCTGCAATAAATATCTATAGATGGCGATATAGTGTTAGTTACTTGTTATTTAGATTCATAAAAATCACTTTTACCCGGTATAGCGCTTTCGCGTAACAAATCCCAGAATATGCTAATAAATGTAGGTGTTTTTAGGGCGTTTATAATACTCTGGGTTCTAGGATACTTCAGCATGTTATTATTAGCCAACAAAAACTCGTCGGCCGGCCATATATTTTATGTATGTATATGTATATAAGTTGCGAAAGGTGAAGTGGCGTTAATTACGCTAATGTACCGTCTATAAACAAGAGGCACATAAACCTCTAATAGACATCGAGCCTGTTCTTCGGGATAAGATATATTGCGAAAGTTGAAGAAGCTTTCCGAAACTTTTCACTTCTCGCCTATAAAATATGGGAAAACTCTCGCTGAAATGACGCTTGTCTGAGCGTAAAATATTTTAGGAGATGCGTCGTCCAAATTTGACAGTTGTTAATGTCTTACCGAATGTATTTTTGTTGAGAATAAAATTAACTGGATAAATAATTTTACTAACGNGTAACCATAGACGGTCTTCCACCCTCAAAAAAGCGCGCGCGTTCTTATAAATTTTTGTAAATAAACTTTGACGACTAAAAAGAAATCCAATTTCTGAAATAAGAAAATGGATTGAAAACTAAGGTCGAACTGTGTCAGCAGCAATGTTTAGTAAACAATGTTTAATGAACCGATTTTTTTGAACGATAATTTGATGCCGACTCTGCAAGAATTTAAGTAGCACATATTGACACAAAACCAAGACGTGGCTGTAACGCCAAGACTTATAAAATCTTAAACGATTGCATGCAAGGTAGAAAAAAAGGGTTCGAACAGGAAGAGATAGACGATCATGGTATTTGCTGCCTGGCGGAAAATGTAATTTAAAAGAGTGAAAACATTTCCGATAGAACGAGAGGGGCG
>NW_020441296.1:0-2419 GCF_000699045.2 Agrilus planipennis
CTGCCGAACGCGGAGGCCGATTGTGCCTCTTTGTCGCTCGTTCCGCGCTCTCGCTTGCACTTCAAGCCTTAAATGGAACGCCTCAGAGCGAGGTAACGCCTCAGAGCGAGGTAACGCCTCAGAGCGAGGTAACGCCGCATGAGTCACGTTTTTTCGTGCGTGCAGCCGGCTCCATCGAATTATAAGACGTTGTCACGTCAAAAATATCTATTTATATACAATACTAATTTGTACTTCAATAACAAATAATTGAGCAAACAAATTCAATGGGAGTGTTGGCTTTGCATGGTTTTGGAAAGTTTGGATAAATTTGGCTCATAACTTGTTGTTTTAAGTTTCAAACACGACTCTAAGTTTTCATTTGTTAGTTGGCTTCTTACTTTACTTTTAATTATATTCATGCAAGGGCTTGCTCGCACGAATATGTCGATCCGAAGATAGTCAGCACTCCACATGCCAACTTCTTCACCTCACTGTAACAATCTGGAAGACTTGGGATGCGTGGAAAAGCGAGTACAAATGGCTGACAGCATGAGAGATAGAATCAGTGCCTAATCCTCGTTAATCATTTCAGAATGTTTTTTTTTTGATAGAATAAATAATATTTTCGTATGAAACTAAAGAGCCGCAGCTTCACATCCAAAAAGCCGCATGTGGCTCGCGAGCCGCAGGTTGCCGACCCTTGTAGTGTGTGTGTGAAGTGTAGCTAAAATTTCGATGCAGAATTCAAAAATTTTACAAAACACAGTTGCTTCCATTTAAAAAAATGAAGTCGGTGGAAGTCGTTTATGTTTGAGTCACCCTGTACACATGAATTTACAATAAAGAAGCCGCAGCCAAAAATAGTGTCCGAGAGTTTTTACAAAAAACAAACCCCTGGATTTTAAATGATTTAGTGCCGCAACCGACGTGTCCCCACTGTATAAATCATACAAATTATGTGGGCGATTAGAAACTCGTTTGTTTTTGTTCTATTGTTTCATTCAATTATATTAACTAATTACCTACCGCTTTATGTGATTGCGCTGTCATCGAAACTGGCTTGCTTTGTACAAGTAACTAATTATTCAAATTCAAAGTTTCTATTATGGGCAACAAAAGGTCAACAAAGCGATGCTTTCTCGCTCCGAGATCCATAGTTTCTACCAATTCGACTGTCTGCAAAGGGCCGTTGAAGCTACGAGATCCGCGGTCTGAGTTGTAAAATGAGATACGATTATTCGACTGAGGTAATGAAAACTACTGGACGTAAATGCCCTAATTGAAAATTACATTCAATGAAGGACAACTTTATTTAACCGTTTTGATACTCGCATTTGCTCACAAGTTGAATATACCCTGGACAAAAAATTTTCAGTCTCTCTCCAGTCTCTCAGAATCTTTTAGCGTCTCTGAGAGCGTCTGTCACAGTCTTTCACAGTCTCTCAGTTATTACCTAGGTGTTTTTATGGATCTGTCACAGTCTCTGTATGAGAGACTCGAACGATAAAATTGTTAATTCAGAGATTCGAGTCTCTCACAGATCTCTGGGATCTCTATGTCCATCGAGACACCACTTATTGAGAGACTCGAGTCTCTCGTTCAGAGACGCTAAACAGTTTATTTGACAGTCTCTCGACAGCCTCTCTCGGCGACACCAGGAGACTCGATGAGAGAAAGAGACTCGAGTCTCGCTTTCAGAGACCCTGAAAGACTGAACATTATTATCTCGGGTAGGTACATACGTTTTCTACAATATGAGGCTGACTGACCTTTTTCTAGGTATTATGTATTATACATATAGAATTATGTTGAGTTTCATCTTGAAATGCTGATGTTTATTTCATGTTTTATTAATCAAAATTATTAAAAAGTTTGGCCAAAAATACAGTTTCATCCTCAAAGATTGCTGATATGGCGCCTCCTGTAAAGAAATTTATAGAAATCTTGTGAAATTATTACTAAAAACGAAAATGATACGTATGTCACGTTTAACACCCTGTATCTTTTTCCGTAGCAAAACTTTTTTAATGCATGTTAATCTTTTTATTTTGGTCAAATAATTTGCATTTACTCAATGTTCGAAAGGTACTCACCCTGTATATTGACACTATTTATTAGTGTAACTCATAGTGAGGTACAGTGAGGACAATAAGTAGGTAGGAAGAAATTCATTTAAAATTGAGGGGCTTATTTTTTGAAAAACGCTCGGACTCGTCGATTTTTATTTTTAGCTGCTGGTTTTTTCATGGTTAATTAATGTATAGAGGGTGGCCCAAAAATAAGCAACTACCACCGACCTTATTTTTCCAAATGGAAGCACCTATTTTTTATTATGGTTTTGAATTCTGCATCGAATTTTAAATATGTTTCATGTATCATATCGTTACTTAAAGTCATCAGTTGTCGATAAATTTACGAATGATTTCTTTCAAATTTG